>NW_023270305.1:23598574-23662923 GCF_011800145.1 Mirounga leonina
GCAGGGAGCCCGATGCAGGGAGCCCGATGCAGGGAGCCCGATGCAGGGAGCCCGATGCAGGGCTCGATCCCAGGACCCTGGGACTATGACCTGAGCCGAAGGCAGACGCTTAACGACTGAGCCACGCAGGCGCCCCCTCACTCCATTCTCTTGCTACTAGCCTTCATCAAATTTGGCCCTCCCTTGAAAGAACGCACCATATCTCCTGATAGGTCTTATCCCCCATTTCATCTGCCACCTTTCCCTACTCAATAGAAATCCTTAATATGAAGTCCATGAACACCCAAAGAGGGCTGTGAACTCCCTAAAAATATTTGCAAAACTTTAAACATTATACATGAAATTACAAATATTTTAAAGGGGACTGTGATCTCCAAAAATATTAATGTAAAACACATGTTAAAAAAGAGGAGGAAATTGATGTATACAAATATACATCTAGAGAGAGAAAGAAAGAGGATATCTTCAGCAGCGGTTCACAGACTTCAGCATGCACCAGAATCACCAAGAGGGTTTATTAAAACACAGATTTCTGGGCCTCCCCCCTCCCCACACACAAACTTTCTTCTTCTTCGGTAAGTTTGGGGTGGGGTCTGAGAATTTGCATTTCTAACAAGTTCCAGGTGATTATTTTGCTGTTTGTCCAGGGACCAAGGCTGTTGTGAGATACATAAAAACTGTTAATGATTGCCTCTAGGGAGGGGGAACCTTGTTGGCTAAGGGAGCAAGTGGAAGGTGTTCTCACTGTGCACCCTTTTGTATCTTTTGAATTTCTGTCTATGTGAGTATATTACCTACTCAGAAACAAACTTGAGAATGAAAAAAAAAAAAGAGAGAGACCATCCCTACCTTAAACTCACTACCCTCACCCACATGACAAGAGAGAGTTTTCTTTAAATAACTAGAGACTCTTCTAGAAGTTCACCACCCTCTCCCTCTTTCTCCCTTTGCTTCTCATTTCTATGCTGTACATCCACTCAATGTTACTTTATTCAAATAATCCCTGCTGCTGGGTACCAGAGCACATTCCCACCTTCCAAGAGGAATCCTACTTGTGTTCAAATAGCTAAAAAACACAATGACGAATTCAGTTGTCTGTCTAAGAAAATAAAACAATCATGAAATACTGTTTTCTGCCAATCAAATTAAAAGTTATTAGATATCCAAAATATGTTGGCAGGCACGAGGGAACACAGACTTTTTTGCACTACTGGTAGAAACAAAAATTGGATCATCTCTAGAAGGCAATCTGGCCTTTAAAAATGTGCACAGCCTTTGACCTAATTAATTCTACTTATAGAAATAAATCCTAAGGAAGCAGCAAGAGATGCATAAAAGCGTTTATAATTAAGGATGTTCATCTCAGCATGAAAAACCAGAAAAAAATTCAATGTCAAACAGTGTTTATTAAATATACTGTGCCAGATTTATCATGGAACGTAATATAACTATAAAAAATCATATTGTACAAAGGTACTTAATGACATGGAAATGTGCTCATGTTGTATTATCAGGTGAGAGAATGTAAATCAGGTGACAAAACAGCACTGTGATATGATGCAATATCTTTAGAAAATTATGAATATCAGATGACTTGAAGGATCTGTTCTACAGTATTTAATAGTGGTTATCTCTGGCTGGAGTGATCATAGGTGGATTTTTTCATTTTATTTTCATTGTGCTCATTAGTATTTTCCAACTTTCCACACTGAGTGTATATTGCTTTTATTAAAAACAAAAACAAAAAACGGGGGAGGGGAGCTTGTGTTGACAAAAATTATGCTTCCTCATAGGAGGGCAATCAAGACCGGTCAGATACGAGGCCTCTGAAGGAGAGTCCTCAGGGAATGCTGTCAACTGCCCATCCTGAGACACCACTCCCTTGGGTTGGGCAAGCTCCTGGCAACCAGGGACTCGTGGGGGCCAGAGCTTTTCACTCTGATCTCCATTTCTGCTGCTGCTTATCAGGACAGCACCCACGGGTGCCCAGCCCCTGGCCAAAGCCCTAGTAAAGCCTGCAGTATACAAATCCACCCAAACCACTGGCTGAGAACAAAACATGGGTGCACATCCTAAGGGAAGGAGCATGTGTCCTGACCTGCGTGGAATGCTGGGTGGTTTGTGGTTAACCACACCTCCCAAGGAGGGCTGGCTTGAGGCCAGGCGAGGCTGGAGCGTGGGAGCCAGCCATGGGAGTGAGAAAAAAGAAAGTGTAGTAATCAAGACAGAGACTTAAGTTGGAACAGTGTAGGAGTTAACAGAGATTAAGACTGATTTAGGCTGACTTTGAAGAAGAACCAGTTTTTCCACCAGGGAACTGGACTTTTCTAGGGCTTGTAGCTCCCTGCTCACACAGAGCCATTGTTTAAAACACCACCACCAAAAACCTCATGGTGATTCTAAGAAAATGCCCAATCTGAAGAATATACCTATGGCTCAGGTCTCCTGGGGACTTTTTAATATGTGCAAAGCCTCTAACATTATTCTTCACAGCCATCTTCCAGGGTAGACTAGCCAGAGCATGGTCCCCAGACTTTAAAAAAAGAGAAAACAGCTAAGAAATTGAAGTCAAGTTTCCACAACTTGACCATGTTGAGAAACAACGCTATAGGATCTATCATGTTGGTTAGTTTACTGTTCAAGAAAAGTTTTCCAAACTCTGTGAACTTTCATGTGGCTATATATATATATATATATATATATATATATATATATATATATATGGCAAGGATTAAAGCTGTGACTTAGTAGAAGGAGCACAGGATGTAGAGGAACCATCCAGCTCTGCAACCAACCAGCCAACCACCACACGAGTCTGAGTGCTAGCCCCGCACTCGAGTCAGTTAACCTCTCTGAGCCGTGATTTCTTTGTATGTAAAGCAGAGAAGTTCACCCCTCCAAGAAATATTTATTGAGCACCTACTATAGGTCAGACCCTGTGCTAGGCACTAGGGACCCAGTCATGAGCCGGCTCCCATCAGTCATAGGGATTAAATGGTGTTATGGCCACAGTCTGTCTTTGGACGCTGCAAGGTAAAAATGCTTTTTACATTTTTGAATTAGTGAAATAATTAAAAGGAGGATATTTTGTAACTTGTAAAAAAATTATATAAAATTCCAATTTCAGTGTCCACAAATAAAATTTCATTGGAACACAGTCCCATTCATGAGCTGACATAGTGTCCAGAGGCTACCTCCACGCTCCAACGGCAGAGCTGAGCAGCTGTCACAGAGACGGGGACAAGCCACAAATCTGCAAATATTTACTATCTGACTCTTTACCAAAAAAAAGAAAAAAAATGTGCAGACCCTTGGACTAAAGGGAAAAAAAACAAGATGATTACAGACTGCGAAAAGCTCTATGAAACTAAAAGAGGGAAGGAATTTGTCAAAGCTGTTAAGGCGAAAATTAAAATGCTCCGTGGCTTTATCTAGCATTTTGTAGCATCAGCTGCGCTCCCACATCTGAGTGTTTCTAGGTCTCACTGAGCTGCGGGTACCCACCGGGTGAAGGAACAGGTGCATCCGGAGCGTCAGTGGCTCCCGCCTCCACCTACGGGAGGCAGGCCCTCTAGCCCCACCCAAGACGCGCTGGTGTTCCGGAGTCTTCGAGGGAGACTCGTATGTTCTCGGGCTGCCCTCTGGGAATACACCTGTATTCTTGCCAGAGGCGCTGCTTCCGTGACACCAAAGGTGCAGGGACCAACATGCGGCTATGCTTTCTGCTCTCCTCACCCGCGGGAGAGATGCCGTGCTGCGCAGGGGCATGAGGACAACGCCCCTCCTCCACTCGGTGTCCCTGGGAGTTGACTTTCAACCCAGAGCACACAGCTAGGGCCTCTGTGTCCCTGAGACCCTGTGAAAAAGGCTCCTTCGGTCCCTGCCTGCTGCCGGTCCCCCTGGCCTGGGAGACGATGCCAGAACTCTCGTCCTTCCCCTCCCCCTCTCCCTCCCCCTCTCCCTCCCCCTCCCCCTCCGCCACGCCAACCCTCTCCCCCCCGCCCCCGCCCGGACCTGTATTGAAGCATGAATACAGGTGTCCTTCGGTTTTACAACCTGTATGAGCTCTGTGGTATACACATGGTGTTTCCTAAGCCGGCTCCCGGCAGCGCCCCACCCCTGCACTTGCTCCTACAAGTCCGTGGCACGCGAGTTCGGAAGTGGCCGCAGCCTCCCTGGGTTCCCCGGTGGGCGGTGCGACGCGCGGGGCAGCTCTGGTAGTCGTCGGCGCCAAGCCAGTCGGGGGCCCAGGGCGCCCGGGGGGGGGGGGGGCACCGCGGGGCAGGAGCACGGCCTGCAAGGGAGGCTCCCGCCTCTGGTTGCCTGTGGGGGCCACGCTGGCCTCCCTTACTGTCATCCTCCCCGACTCCGGCCTGCCCCTGTCCCATGGGCTGAACCCTGTCCCTGACTCCTCAGCCCAGCAAGTCCCATCGGCACCGGCTCTGCCGGCGACACCTTGCCGGGAAGGGTCCAGTGCCCCAGGTCCGTGGACCTCCTGCCACCAAGGCTCCACCAGCCAGGGCCCGCACAGCATTTCTCCACCTTGCCTGCGCTCGCCGTGCCCGCTGCATGTCGCCTGCGAGGTGTTCAGACTGGGTCAGCATCCTTAACTCTCCCCTCCCCACCCATGCTTGGGCTTCCTGCCCCACCCCCCATCTTTAAGGAGTATCCTCGGCTCCCCTCTTTGGCCCAGAAACTCTCACCGGCTTGCGTGAGATTGGGGTTCCGTCTAATTCTGGCCTTTTCCAGGCTGGCTTCCTTCCCTTACCCCGAAGGGCCCGTGCCACCGACGTCCCAGCGTGGCTCGGGGCCCAAACCCACCTAACAGTGACGGCAGCTGGGGTCAGGGCTTGGTTTCAAGCTCTAGCAGAGCAGAACGAAAGGTGGGGAGACAGGTGGAAAAGGCAACTAGTAGTAACACACGTCACACTGTCTCTGAGGTGGGCTCAAAAACTGGGGCGGGCCCAGCTTAATGGGAAAACGCAGCCATTTTCCTTTGGGAAAAGGCAAAGACTCGGGTGGTGGGGACGACAGAGGGTGAGGGCGGGGGTTGACAGAGCACAGACCTGCTCCCTCAGCGGGGGCTGGTGCTGAGTTTCTTTTTTGAGGAAAGGCAACGTCTACATTTGTTTCTGTACCTTTAAGAAAGAGAGACAAAGGGACAGAGGGAAATGTGCACTTGCAGGACTCTCAGGCGATTAGCCAAATCCCCCTGGCTTCTCTGCCCTATTTCCAAGCGTGTGGATAGATCCAATTCCTCGCTTGTTCCTCTGTCCCTCCTAATCCAGGATATGATTATATGAAGTAGATTAAAGGTGTCTGTGACCAGTGTAGGGCCTGCTGCACCTCAGGGACAGGTTTTGCAAGAGTCTGTCTTCATTTTAATTCAATTAGCAAACTTGGGAAATGCTCATGCTGACTGCTGATTCTTTTTTTTTCCTTTTAAAGAATTTATCTGTTTATTTGACAGAGAGAGACAGAGCGAGAGAGGGAACAGAAGCAGGGGGAGTGGGAGAGGGAGAAGCAGCCCCCCCCCCCCTGCCCCAGGAGGGAGCCCGATGTGGGGCTCGATCCCAGGACTCTGGGATCATGACCTGAGCCGAAGGCAGACACTTAACGACTGAGCCACCCAGGCGCCCCTGACGGCTGATTCTTGATGACAAAGTGAAAACTGATTCAAAGTTTTATAGGGAGTTTGTAATCTATGGGACTCTTCTGTCCCTCCAGCAATGCCCTTAAAAAGCAAGCTCTCAGATGCTGGTGGTCAGGCATGTTTCAGGAAAAATTCTTTCATCGGGTGGGAAGTCGAATGGGGGACGTCCAGGGTCCCTTCTAATTCAAAGCTTTTATGTCGCTAAGGTTACTGGATGCTGAAGTGCGGGGCCAGAAAAACCATCTAACAAAAGCAGTTTTAAAAAGACTTGACAACGTGTTTTACCCAGAGCAAAGTGAGTCCAAACATTTCGAACTAGAGCTGTCAACAAAGAATGTGTTTGCAAACCAGATACAATTTAAAATAAACTTCAGCGGGCAAATGACAAACCTTCCCTAAAAAGGCAATTAGATGGTGAGTGAACAAACTTTGGAAGTGGTATTAGAACAGATTTCTACACCATCCAACAGGCGTTCACCCTTTTAACTCCAAATGGACCTGTGCACTTGTTTGGGCCGGGGGGGGGGGGGGGGGGGGGGGGAGGGCGTGGGAATAAAAAAAGGGGAAAAGTTAGGATTGTTGCATTCTACTCAGCCGGTGGCTGTGGGAAAGTGACAAGAAACAGAGTACTCCGTGGTAGCTTTAAAAAGGAAAGCAAAACAGGCTAAATCCTGAGGATTGTGGTGCAGGAAGAAAGGGTTATAAAGTGGGTAAGGTGAGGTCCCCGGGGCCATGTGAGCAGGAGGTCCCTGGGACGGTGGGACACACCTCAGTCCAGCTGCTGGTACCCACGGCAGGTGGACAGGGAGTGGCTTACCTTCTTCCTCTGTCACTGATGCCCTTCTAGACCTTCAAGGCACCACATTTGGAAAAGTTCTCGTTCCTTTGAGGCTCATACCCTTCACCCACACTAACCTCTACCTTTTATTGGTGTG
This sequence comes from Mirounga leonina, assembly GCF_011800145.1. Taxonomy (NCBI): domain Eukaryota; kingdom Metazoa; phylum Chordata; class Mammalia; order Carnivora; family Phocidae; genus Mirounga; species Mirounga leonina. The sequence goes on from NW_023270305.1 coordinate 23,605,163, forward strand.
GGGGTGGGAGGAGTTTGGGTTTTGACAAAATATATTTTTTAATATTTTCACTGTGCAATAGATCATACTTCGAGTGTGCATGACCTATATGTACATAGTTTAAAGAATAGTAACAAAGCCAAGCACCCACACATTACCACCCAGCTTAAGGAATAAAATATGGCCGATACCTGGAAGCTCCCTCTGTTCCCGCACCCCTTTCCAATTGGTTCTCCACCCCTGGGGCAAGCCACTGATCTGACACCTGAGTTGTCCCTTGCTTTTCTTCCCGGTTTCAATCCATTTATAAGGGATCCCTAACCATTATATTACTTAATGGTGCCTGGTTTTGAAGTTCATCTCATGAATCCATACTAATTATAATCTCTATTTGCTCTTTATGCTTCCCGGTCAGTACTTTTGAAATTCGATATGTAGCTAGTTTATTCATAGTCTGTACTACATAGGATTCCATGGTCTGATTACACCACGATCACTTCTCGATTCTCTTATTTACGGACATATGGGTTACCTTTTTGGTTATAAACACAGCTATTGTGAACATTCTCGTAAATGTCTCCTATAGAATACGTGCAAGCATTTTCTAGGGCCCAGCGACTCGGAGTGTGGTCTGCAGCCCCACTCCCTGCTGGTGCCCAAACCCGCACTGCTTTACGACGAGTGAAGGAACTTGGCATCAGATCATGAAGCAACTACACTATTAAATATAGTGTCGTGGGACCAGCGGTTTTCCCAGGGCAGGACTTCGAAGGAGCAGCTGAGCTACGGTTCTGGGACAAGCACCTCCTTTCTTCTTACGTCTGGGACTTTGCTGAGCACAAGGTGCCCTTTGCCTTTTTTCTTCACCTTCATCTCCTGACCTCTAGGTCACCTCTCCCCAGTCAGTGCAGACTGACCCCTCACTCAGTCTTGAAGTTTTGCTCAACAAAAATCTGTTGAATGGATGAATGAATGAATGAATGAATGGTTTGCCCTTCCCCACCCACACATCTACCTTAGGAGCTTCTGTGTTCTTCCATGAACTTCATCTCCCCAGTTGATTTGTCGGGGTGAGGCAGGGGCAAGCATGGACATGCAGGCTGGGAGAGTCAAAGCCCTTTCCAGCATTTTTCCTCCTGGAGCCAATAAAGGAGGTCACTACCTTTCCAATGCAAAAGCTACGACGCCATTCCCCGGGCTGTCAGCCACCCTCTTTACCAGCTCGGGAGGAAGCAGGTCTGCAATGGCTGGGGACTAAGTCAAGGTACAGAGAAAAGGAATAGGAGCAAGAATAGGAGCGAGGAGCCGGTAGCACTCAGTCCCTGGTTCCACCATGTTGGGCTTGGCTGCATCCTGCCCTTTCCATGCGGTTATTCAGCCTCATTCTTGGTTTTTCCCTTTTTGCCTAAGCTGGCTGGAACTGTGTTTCCAGGTCTGGAAAGAAAATAAATGCCCCATACTTTAGCCCTCATAAGGGGCAGAGAGCTGGAATCGAGATTGACCTTTGGACTGCAACGCTGCTTTTCATGGATATGTTTGAAGAATGGTTATCAGTCCTTTGGATTTGTGTTGGTTCAAACACCAAACCCAAACCCAAACCGAACCAAACAAAAAATGCCAAGCAAATGGGAGATCTGAGGTTACCATACTGCCGTAAGTGTCATTCACATCTTTCCCACCACTGCTCAGGTATCAGCTCGGTGGTTTTGCTTGGCTCATGACCACATGTGTGTCAACGCTGATCTCACACCGGGCATGCAAGGCCCTCTTTACCAGGGGCCTCCTCTGTGGTACCTCACTCAGGCTGCCATGTGACCGCACCAGGAAGGCTCTTTTCCCACATCCAAATATAACCCACATGTGTGTGGCGGGTCCAGGAAGAATGTGCGATGGCAGCCGGGACAGTCGAGGATCTGTGGATAAAAGGAGATGGAGAAGCTCTACGCAAAGGGCTCTAAGAAATAGCAGGAGTCTCCTGAGGAACATTCGGTCCAGAAATAATTGCTTTAAAAGCCAGAGGGGCTTTTAAAACTGTTTTACCACAGAAATTGAAAGCCCTTTGTGGGCATTTCATCTGTCTTAGTTCAACCCGAAGGTGGACACAGAGCACAATTAAGTCACAGTTGTGGTGTCTGGATAGAACAGATCAGGACGCCCCCTCCCCCCACCTCACCCATAGATGAGCACCCCACATGTTCTTGGGTCACCTGGTCACAGTCTGTTCTGGGATCTGCCCAACCTGGGCATGCCCCTGCGGTGGATAATCTTGGTGCTCCTCCAAGGTTCTCTCACGTGTCTTCTGAAGGCTTCCATGCCCTCCCTTCTGTGTTTTCTCTCTCTTGCCAGGGCTGTTCCTGAGCTGTGTAAACCCCCTTTGCTCACAGCCGGAAGAGCTGAAAGTGGCTGGCCATTTAACCCCCGACTCTGTGGCTCTTAGCCAATAAATTCTGGGGAGTACAAAAGCCCCCTCTCTTGACTCAGGCTGGGACGACTCTGAGGCAGGTGTTTGAGAACTCTGAAAGGTAAACTGTAGCAGGTGAACTGGGGGGAAAGATGGGGATCCAAGGCAGCACGAACCTTGTGTTGAGTTTGCCATTAGTTTTTCCTCCAATAGCTAGCTCCCTGCCTGCACTCGGAGCAGCTTAAAACCCAAAAGAGGACAACAGGGCACAGACTGAGTGCTCCAGGGGGTGCACAAAAGGGAATCCTCATGCTCAGAGACAGGAGCAAAATGTACCACTTTACTGTTTTTTCTTTCTTCCTCTCTGCTTCTCTGTGTCCCAGCCTCCAAGCAGTGCCATGGCTATAGGGCCTAGTATAGAGTACCAAGCTCAAGGAGTGCTAGCGATTAACACTGATGCATGAATGATATTCATTGAATGATATTTTTTGGCTCAGGACTGGTCTTCTCAGCTGGGGACGAATGATGTCGAAGCTGGAAGACGGAGGTTGGAAGAGAAAGTTGTACCTCTCCTACTCCCACTTGAGAGCCTACTACATTATCTTCATTTCTCCTCTCTCCCTTCTCTTCCTCCCTTAATCAAAAGTAGAGACGAGTGTGTATCCGAGAGGACATGTTTTGCAGGAGTTGAAAAAGAGTAAGACTCATTTCCTCTCAGCTTCAAGCCCAGACTGAGAGCACTATTAAATAAGTCAAATAATCTGTAAGTTAACAAAAGTTGAGAGTAGAAAGAGCACTAGCCTTGGAATCAGAAGGCCTGGATTCAAACCACAGTTGTGTCTCTTGTTAAATCAATGGCGGTGAGCAAACATCTAATACTCCATGGCCTTCCATCTCTTAAATTGCATCTTAATTGGGGGTAATGATACCTGCTTGAGGATTCATCCATTGACATCTGTGAAAATACCTGGTACACATCAGGTATAAATATTGTGGGACTTGGTCTTGATTTTTATCCCCTAGGAACTCAAAATTTAAGCTAGACAAAATGAAAGAAACTCCGAAAACATCAAAAATCGAATTTCAGAGCTGGAGCTGATGTGACCTCTCACCTCTGGGAAGAGAAAATGGGGGTCCAGAGGGGCTAAGCGACTTCTCCAAAGCCACCTGGCCAGCTGCAGAGCTGGGCCTAGAATCTGGGCTTCACCAACAGGTTCTCAGCGTTCTGTTCCCACACGTCCCCTTACGGTGAGCAAGTTAGCATGGTGGCTACCTTCACGCCCGACAGGCAGGTCTCACGAATACGAAGCAGGTGAGAGTAGCTGAGAGGACGCTATGTCATCCAGCCCCGGCCTGCATGCCATACAGGTTAAGGGACTTCAGGATCCGTGGGGACGGGGAGGCCCTCTCATGAGCCTTACAGGCTATTTGACTAGGAGGGAAAGATAACAAACACCTGTGGTAACTGATTTACTACGTGAGCCAGACTCCTCAGGGCACAAGGAGAAAACAACTTTATTCTTTCCCACCATGACCTTTTAACCCCTCTCCTGGGGCCCCTCCCCCCAGCCCCAAATGACAGCTCAAGCCAGTCTATGCGTTTCCCAGCCACTTTCACAATTAACTAATTGCATCATTTTCAGATACTGAGAAGGCACAATCAAATCTAAACCCAAACATCTCTATCATGTCCAGTGTAAAGCACCCCCTATCTCCAGCTCGATCCTGACCCCCAAATTGCAGACCAGCAGTAGGAGTGATCTGTTCTGTGGTCACTCTGGATCGGTTCTGTGGTCACTCTGCATTCTTTCTGTGCCTGCCTCTTCCTCTACTTCCCCACCGACTTTAATGGCCAGGGTAGCGATGCCCAGGCTCGTCCAGGGTAGAAGTGAGGGGGTTCAGGGTGGAGGGGGGCACAGATAAGTGGGCCAACAGGTTTTATTCAGCCTGTGCTGTTGTAATCTGCCCTTGGTGAGCTCTGTGTGGCCAGGGCCCAAACACTGGGTCTTTCTCAAAGAGCTGTGTGGGTTCTCCAGAGACCTTCCCCTTTGATTTACTCTCCAGTTCCTCCTCGTTCCTCCAAAGGTATGCTGACAGAGTCCCCTTCTGCTAGGGCCACCTTGTCCTTACAGGCCATCTTCCTGAGCCAGACCTTTCAACTCAAGCCAGATCCCCTTCCACGAGTGTCCGCCACACGCTGGAATAGCAAGCTGCCCCCAAGAACTTTTTCAAGGTCTCTCCAGTAGCAAGCACGTTGCTGCATCGCAACCGAGCTGCGGGAGAGGGGCAACTGGAGATGTCAAATTCCCCCCTACGGTTGTGCCATCTGAATGGTTTTTCAAACCCCCGCCTTGGATCGCCTCTCAGGAAATGCCAAAGACAGTTCAAATGGTGTGAATTAAAATGTAAAACCAGTCAAGTGGTATAGCTTCCTCAGCGTTAGTGTGTAGGACAGCTATCAAAGGACAACCCTGGGACATCTTGGACATTTTTTTACCCAGACACCCAACTCTTTGAGAGGCAGGTAGAGGCCTCTAGAACTTTGAGTCTGAGCTTTTCATGGGGATCATGAAATCAATTAGTGTGTCAACTAACATTTCTTTTTTTTTTTAAGATTTTATTTATTTATTTGACAGAGAGAGACACAGCGAGAGAGGGAACACAAGCAGGGGGAGTGGGAGAGGGAGAGGGAGAAGCAGGCTTCCTGCTGAGCAGGGAGCCCGCCGATTCGGGGCTCAATCCCAGGACCCTGGGATCATGACCTGAGCCGAAGGCAGACCCTTAACGACTGAGCCACCCAGGCGCCCCTCAACTAACATTTCTGAATAGAATAGAGAATATCACACTGCATCATATGGGAAGATGAAGCATTGTTTTGCAAAGTTTTTATTACTGTGTGTGTGTGTAAAATGTAGCAGGGTTTTTTTTGTTTTGTTTTGGTTTTTGTTTTTTTTACCCATGGGTCACTGTCAAAAATGTTTAGAAACTCTGCTTTACAGAATAACTTCTAGCCAAACTTATAGCTATTACAGTTAAATGCTTTTACATTCCCCACAGATATAAAATAATGCAAAAAATATTTTGTTTTTTGTTTTTTTAATGCAGTAAACAAAATTTGGAGCTATTTTAGTAAAAATCCAATTAAGCAGAGTGCTCAGGGAATTTACTATCCTGGTTAATTGAATCTCTGCATTAATGAGGACAAATTGAAAACCCTGTCAAGAGGCAGGATCGCAGAACTTTAGAGGTGGACGAGACCTTGGAGATGGGTTTTCTCCAGCTCCCCCATTCCCCCGCTGGTGGGGACCCAGGCCCAGAGGAGGGAGTGGCTTGCTCTGGGCCCAGCGGGTGGGGAGGGGGGAAGCCAAGACCCAGGCCCACAAATGGCCAGCTCAGAGCTCCCGTGAGATACAGCTGAATCTCAGTGCAGTCGCCCATAACCCTTGGGGTTGCTTCTTAAAATAAAACCCCAGCTCTCAGCTTGTCTTTGTCATTGTCTTTTCCCATAGGTCAGCGCCCCTGATTTACAGAATTTAGAGCAAAGACCAAAGATCTGCTGGTAGCATTTAAAGGTTGGTGTGGCTGAGCCTCTCACTTTCTCTCTCTCTCTCTCTCTTTCTCTCTCTGATTTATTAGAATTCACTTTTCTTTGTTTGCTCTGATCTCGTTTCTTCACATACATTATTAGTATTCCAGACACAGGGCGAGAACTTTTTTTTTTTAAATATATTTTTTATATTGCTTGAGGCTGAAAGATGTTTTCATTCTTGACCGATGACCCATCCGATGACCCCAGCTTGCCATTGTTCCAGCATACAAGCTGGTATTTCATTCATTCTAGCACATTGACACTGAAATGCATAGCACCGTCCTCCAAAGACACTTGCTGTTCTCTGTGTATATTCGTTCTTTCAATGCATATATACAAGCACCTACTATGTGGCAGGGGCAGGCACTGTGTGGGATGCTGGGGATGCAGCAGGGAATAAAATGGAAAAATTCTTACCCTTACAAAACTTGTATTCCGATGGTAACAAATAGACAGTAGATGAATACACAAGTAAGTACATGGTATGTCAGATGATAATAGGTATGAAGAGGGGGGAAGCTAGACATAGGAAAATAGGGATTGCTGGGGGTGGGTCATTACTATTTTATCCTCGGGGAGGATCTTGCTATTCAAAATACAGAGACCTAAAGGAAGGAAAGGGAGTGAGACACGTCACTCTCTGGGAGGAGGGAATTGCTGGCAGAGAAAAAAATAGTAAGTGAACAGCATTTTAAGTATCAGGCTACATACTTTACATCAGGTACTAACGTCGGACTTGTTAAATCCCCCTCACCAGTGGCACAGTCCTAAAGGTTATTAGATGTTGATTTAGGGTAAGACAAGTTGCGTTGGTTCGTTCCATTCACAAACATAAGTGCCAAATGCAGGCATTCTGCGATGAAAGACACAGATGGTCCCTGCCCTCACAATTAGTGACCAATCAAAAAATCACTATCCATAATGGTCAGGGTAGTAAGAGTGCTGCAGAGGAGAGAAAGCATGAAAAGTCTTCCAGAATAGGAGGAAGGGGGATTTCAAGCAGAGGAAATAACAGGCTTGGGTAGGAGAGCAGATAGTACATGCCGGGGTTCCCAGGTTGGTATGATTAGAAAGTGAGTCTTGGGAAATGGGGGTAGAAATGGGAGCACATGTGGATGCCCCTCTGCTCTCTGGAGCACTATTAAAATCTTTCCTGGTTGCAGCCCCAAAAAAGCGGGCTGTGTTCGGGGAGGTGAGTGAGGAGGCTCTGGACAGGTAGAGAGGAGCCACATTATAAAGTCACAAAGTTAAATATTTAAAAGTAGAAGAATGATTTGATTGGATTTGCCTTTTATAAAGATCCATTGATACATAGAGGATGAAAGAGGGAGAGACTAGAAGCTGGAGTATCAGTGAAGAGGCTGAAGGGGCCGACAGGTTCAGAGTAATGTGGGTGAGAAAGGCAGGAGGTCCCCTAAGAGGCTGACAGAAGACACCGAAAGGGTGGGCTGGGCTTGCTGCTCTTTTGAGGACCGCATGGACACAAAACAGGGTTGGATGCAGTATCCGGGGCACAAGAAACAAGTTTAGGGGGAAAGGGAGCGATTCCCTCATAGAAGACAGAGGCAGAAAAGAAAAACTATGTCCTGAAGGCTGTTTGGAATTCCTCAAATGACACCATTTGGCATAAGAAGCAAGGACTGTTACTTTCCCAGATGACGGCTTGAACGTGTGATCGTAGAACTGGCCAATTAATTTGGGTGAATAGATTCCAACTACCGAATATCATCAGATACAAGATAAAATGTAAAATAATGTGGTTAACTCTTCAAAAGCCATCCCAGGATTTACATATCTAAACAAATAGTACCTTCCTTGGAGGCTACACGTTATTCCCAAGGTCTGCACCTGCTGAGAACTGTCTTGGACTTCTTTTGGGGACCTCCCTTCATGACCATAGCCCCAGAGCTAGAAAATTCTTGGCCTTTTAGGGAAAATCTAATTTTTAGAAAAGATGCTTATTTGCCACCAAAGACCGGTGGTAGCCCAGGACAGGGCAGGTGGGGGCGTAAGGAAGAGAGATGGAATACAAAGGGGCAAAAGGGAACTTTGGGGGGTGATGGAGGCATTCATGTCTCAACTGAGGTGAAGGCTTTCATGAATATATATATATCTCAAAACTCATCAAAATGTATACTTAAATATGTGCAGTTTATTGTATGTCACTTATATCCCAACAAAGCTAATTTTACCTCTCTCTTCCTCAGCACTGCCATCTGTTACTGGGCATCATGGCTGCCCTCAGACCTCTGGTGAAGCCCAAGATCGTTAAAAAGAGGACCAAGAAGTTCATCCAGCACCAGTCAGACCCATATGTCAAAATTTAGCACAACTGGTGGAAACCCAGAGGCATTGACAATAGAGTGCACAGAAGATTCGACGGCCAGATCTTGATGCCCAACATTGGTCACAGGAGCAACAAGAAAACAAAGCACATGTTGCCCAGTGGCTTCCGGAAGTTCCTAGTCCACAACGTCAAAGAGCTTGAAGTGCTGCTGATGTGCAACAAATCTTATTGTGCAGAGATTGTTCACAGTGTCTCCTTCCGGAACCGGAAAGCCGTTGTGGAAAGAGCAGCCCAGCCGGCCATCAGAGTCCCCAATCCCAACACCAGGCTGCACAGTGAAGAAAGTGAATAGACAGCTTGTTGTGCACGTCATATTTGTGTTAATAAAACCATAAAACTACCAAAAAAAGCTATTTTTAAAGTCATTTGTTGCAAAGAGTAATGACTAAAGCTCATGATTATGCTCCTTTTTCATTTTTTTTAATGAGAATCTAAGAGAATACTCTTCTGGTGTGTCTGCCAGGCTGACTTGAAGGCAGTTCTCAATGCAGACTGTTTTTTGTGAAAAAAAAAAAAAATCACAGAAACAAGTGACCTACTACTATTAAAAGACAGTCTTCATGGGAGTATGTACATCCTAGAACATATGTTTTTAAACTTTGCAGTCATGCCCTGTAATCTAATTTGGAATCCAATGACTTGGTATCTTTTGGTTCTTCTACTCACTGTTGTGAGGGACAGCTCTCCGCATATATAGTGTTCCTTTCACTTAGCTCATCCAGAGAAAGGGTTGAAGAAGAACAAGTATCATTGCTTCCACTAACTGAAGTTTGCATTTCAGATATCCAGGGCCAGCTTTACAGAGCCGGGATTCCAGAAAGATTTCCTGACTGTCTCCCGCTCCCACCTCACTCCCACCTCACATTGTCCTCTGACCCATTTGCCAATGTCTGGAAGTCTACCATTAGGAGGATGCTTTCCTTTGGGTTAACAATTCCATTCTCCCAGAATCCCATTGGAAAAGAGAGTCCTGAGAGGCAGGCCAAAGTGGGGAGCCTGGAGTTAGCGGAGGGTGCTGTGAGGACACTGTGGCCTCCAAGGGTGGAGGGTGGAAGAAAGGGGGGTCCAGAAAGGGGAGACAAGGTACCACAGAGGGTCTAAACTAAAGCTATTCCCCATTTTTTAGTCATTTATTTTTTCAGAAAGCATTTATTGAGTACCAACATCCCCACCTTGGTTTTACCTCTGGACATAGTACTGAGCATAGCGATATAAAATAGGAAGTTGAGCAAAGTTGATGAGCAAGCTGAACTGCTCTCTCCCGTACCTTAGCAGTGAGAGAGCCGGCCCGTGCGTGAGCAGCTGGTCCCACAGGGACTCAGAGGCCAGGTGCTCACATCACACCTTGAGCAGCCGTTTGGAAGGAAATGAAACAGATTATTGACAAATGAAAGTTTAAGGGAATCGTGAAAACTCTGAATGCAAAGCAGGTGGGGGGTTGCCATTAAAATAGTTCACCTAAAAATAGTCTAATTCCATCTAGGGGCCAAACCTGATTAGGTTTCTTGTTCATTTGGGTTCACAGTTTGTCTATAGCCTCCTTTGACTTTGTGGGCCCAACACTGGAAGGGAAGAGGGTGTCCCCTCAATCTCTATGCTTAGCCCATCATCCGAAGCAGAGCCCAAGAATGGAGAGGCTTGGAGACCAGGAAGCAAACATGGAACGTGGAGCTGTCTGGAGCTAGAAAAGGCTTGAAGTGATTTAGAAGGAAAGTTAGCAAGCCCTCCTTTTGATTTGCCTCCCCTCAGACAAATGAGGTTAGAACCACAGTGGGGTGGTCCATAAAATTCCCAAACATTTGGCCTCTCCTGTGGGCCGGGCCCTCACACGGCTAACCCCAGGGCATGTAAAGGAGAGCGAGGCCAGCCCTGCGTGGGGAAGCTTGTTTCGCACTCAGCTGAGGCACAGGGCAGTGGTCTGAGAAACCAAATCCATCCGCAGAGCTCATTCTTGAGTCTGGCAAAGGCATAGCTGCTCAGGGAATTCCACTGCTGAGGGGAGATCATTGAAATCAGAACCTGGGAAGGTGATTGTGCTGGGCAAGTTTCATGCCTCCCACTCTCCCTCAGCCCCTTCTTAGAGGAACCGCCCTCTGACACAGGGCTGGGCCCAGGATCCTGGGTGTCTTGACCATGTGACCCTGAGCCCTTGCTGTCCCCTCTGGCACCACAGCTGCCTGGCACAGGGTGGCTCTGGCTGGCCAGTGACCCAGGACCCAAGGCCCTGCGAGAACCGATGGCGGGTCTCTCTCCCAGCAGCACCAGCAGTGGACGAAGCAGCCTCGCTCAGTTGGGTTTTGCCACAAGAGCTTCATTTGTCACCCCTGCTCTGTGGAATGTCCCTTCCTCCTGGCGATGTAGAGGAGGCCAAAGAGGTTATGGGAGGCCAGAGTCAAGGAGTGACCCAGGAGAGAAGCAAGGAGGAAGCCCATGGCGGGACAGAAAAGCAGACACAGAGGGCAGCTGAGGCCCATGGAGGAGCCTGAAATGCCCGTCACCAGTCCCACGGCAGCGTCCCCCAAGCCAGACGGGATCCAGAACCGCCCTCCGGCCCCTCCTCTGCGAGTTCTGACCCTGGTGGCTCTTGTCTTGCATATCTGTGCAATGTTCCTTATTGCTCTGTGTGGAGCAATATCAAACTCACCCCAAACACCCCCGACTTGGGTGAGCTCGAGGTTTCTCCCCCTCACTAACGAATGAGCCAGAAGACAGTTTCGCAAGAGGTCCCTGGCCTCTGCTGAGCAACAGAAGGCCAAAAGGATGATAGGGTCCCAGGGAGACCAGTGAGGTCCTTTGCCCTCTGGGAGCACAGAGTGAAACTGCAGGCTGTTTCATTGCTGGGCACTTGGGGTTATTTATTTATTTATTTTTCACACAAATCATTTTGCCAAAGTTTAGAGGCAACAATATGGTGCAGTAGAAACAAAACTAGAACAAGGGTCAGGAAATCTGTGCCTCCCTTAATCAGCTCTGCGAGGTTGACCGAGCAATTTAAGTCCCTGTCCCAGTTTTGTCATCAGAAATGCAGGACGAATAATTGCCCTACCGCCTTGAAGATTTTTTGTGAAGATCACATAAAAATAGGCATACAAAGCCTTGGGGGAGCATGGATAAGAGCTATATTATTTTATAAACTGTAAATGACAATGCCAACCGACAAAGGAGTCGCTACCACGCCCCTCTGCCAAACTTGATGGACTCAGCACCAAAGAAGCCAAAAGATGAATGTCTGTATCTCCTGTAAATGAAGACTGTGGCTTCCTGCCAACAACCAAAGTCGCTGTTAATTCCACAAGGGACATTAGCCGAATTAGAATTTGTCCCCCTCCACTGCCTCCCCGTCTCCTCTCTCTCTCTCTCTCTGTCTCTCTCGCTCGCTCACTCTTGCTCACTCTTGATCTCAATTTCCAGCTGCAGCTAACCACACAATCCAGCTGAAATAGAAAGTTCTCATGCAGTTTCCAATTCCAAGATTTGTTAATTTACTGGCACATCAGTTGGCTTATATCCTCGGGCTTATTGCCACAGGGTTACAAAAGGGCTGCTTCAGCACCCCACCAGCACATTCTCTCCCAACCACATCCAAAAGCAGGAGGGAAGATTTTGCTTAAATGTCTCTAGGGCATTTCTATCATGAGGGCAGAAAACTTGTCTGGGAATGCGCCCCTCCCCACACACACACCCCCAACACAGAACGTGCAGCAAAGAGCCTGGGAAAGGCTCTCAGCGTCTCTAGTAGGAGTGGGCACCGCCCGCGAGAGAAAAGTAGGGGGTGGGGTTGCAAGGCGGTAGCACAGAGGAGACATCTATAGGGTTGGCAAGAGAATTTCAGTGCGGAGAATGGAGTTCATTCTCACTAAATGAAGCAGAAGAATTTGTTCCAGGGTATTAACTGGCCAACAAAACTGGGAAGGCTGAAGAAACAGATTCTGGGTTGGGTATTCAGAAAAGAGTCCTACAGTCACCCTGCTGCCTGGTCTGTGCTCAGAAAGCCACAGGCTCCAGAACCACACTGCCGTGGCCATGACCAGGAAGCCACCAGCACTGTTGCCACCCCCTTGGTCACACCACATCTGCTGTGGTCCACACCAGGTTCACGGGTGGCCCATCCCGCCTCTTACACCCACAAGGCCAGAGACCGGACATTATCTCTGCTCTGTCAGCTACAGAAAAACCAAACACCTCCCCAAGCAAATTTGCCAGCAGAAACTTGGCTCCCCCTCAATTCAGTGGTTCAATTCTGAATTCAGAATTCAGAATTCTCTCATAGAAGAGCATTCAACAGGCAGAACCAAATCACAGCAGAAATTATAGCTGCAAGAGAGTCTGGGAAATGTCCTTGTTCGCTCTTAATCACCTGTGATACAGGGAGGTACACCAGGGGAAGGAAGGAAGACACTGAGTTCCAACCCCACATAATCAGCCACAGCAACCAACTGTGTCTGCCACACTCTTCTTTGGGCTAGAGTTTCTAACTCTAATTGCATCAATCCATATGTTTAAGGTGGGGGCCAGGGGTGGGGTCTATGCCTGATTCCAGAGGCACAGGACATGACAATCAGTATACCTCATTCTCCTGGCCACAGTAATTGGCTCATACAGACACATGCCTTAGGACTGTTCAAGCTGATCAACTCGGGACTTTTGCCTAAGCTCCTGGAAAAGAGACTTGCTCTTTCCAGCTGAACATGAACCTGAAAAATCTAGAGCTGCTACATATATCTTTCATTGCAAGAGAAAAGCCCATCTGAGAATGGAGCCAACTGAGACGAGGCAAAGCCAAGAGACAGACAGAAGCTGGGATCTGATGACATTTTTGAACCCCTGGATTCAGCCATTCCTGAAGCCTTCTGAGCTTTTCAGGTACATGAGCCAATATCTTTTCTTTTTGTTTAAGTTCATTTTAATTGTCATTTGGCGGGGGTGGGGGGGACACACAGGAATGTTATCCAAGACCCATTTTGATCATTGCCCTGAACGTGCAGGAGGCAGCCACTGGTTTATTGAGATTAGTACCCAGCTCCTCAAGAGTTAACCGCTCACACTGAAGTGAGAAAGTCCAGAGACAATGGGGAAAGGGAGCAGCTGGAGCTAGGGTTACAGCATGAACAGCTGTAGCCTTGGCTTGTCTTCATTGATACAAAAACCACTCTTGTCTCTGAATCCCCAGTGAGGGGGTGTTTGTTTTGCTCTGAAAGATGACAAGGGTCTTAACATTTTCTTTGGGAATCCCATTTAGAAGTGATAATATCAGAATGCGTTATTCTATTTTCAAATATATATTAAATATATATTAAAAATTTTGCATTTTGAATGAATAAACATTATTTTTAATCAATCAAATAAACTAATTAATAACAATGCATACATTCGTCTTCCTGTCTAGCATCAAAGATGTTGTGCAAATGAACTGCTCAACACACTCAAGCTGGTTTATTTCTTCAACCATCGCCTAAGTGAGGAGAGACGAGGGGCCCCAAGAATCTGATGGTTCTCAGCCTTGAGCACACAACAGGGCCAGGGGACCCTCAGGGAGTCAGTGCACGGGGACCCTGTGCCTGCCACCAGATCCCCCTTTGGGAATGGAAACCTGATTCCACCAGATGCTGCTAAGATTGTCAGTTGATAGGCCTCAGCTGTCCACCCTCTTTGAGGATTAGTTTGGTTGAAGATTACTGCCTCATCCAAGGTCACGCTCCTTCCAAGGGCAGCCCGTATCCAATGACCGATGCAGGAGAGAAAGGCCACGCTCCCTCACCCACCTGGGACAAGGGAAGGGCCACCTTCATTGGCAGGTGTCTCAGTCACCTTCCGCTCCAGCCACTCTTGCTCCCTCCCCTTGGTGTGGACCCCAGCAGCACTCCCCAGTAAACACCCTGCTCTCTACCCCCCTTCTCAGAATCTGCCTCCCAGGAGACCCCTGCAGACCCGCATCTCAGACAGCAGCTGCTGGACTTAGGGGTTCAACCAGGTATAACAGAAAAAGATTCCAAACCAATTTCCATACTTCTCAACCACATCTCAATTCCTGCTGCTCCCCATCCCTGCCCCATCTTCTTGTGCAAATAAAATTATCCTTCATGGTCCAGCTTCATGGCCCATCTTCTCTACGAAAACTCCGCAGAACCCCCCAGCAGCAGTGGGCTCTCCCTGTCCTGAGCTCCCACAGCATTTTGTGGGTGCCTCGTTCAGGATGCGTCACCTGCTTGGGTTTTTGAAGTTTTACATTGTTAGTTTCTGCCACTGAGTCTTTGAGTCTGTGAGGTACCTCCTCTGAGCCAATTTCCTGTTCTATTAAATGAGAGCAACGATACTTCAGAGGATAAGATGAGCCAACAGCCCGTACCCCAGCATCTGGCCCCCGAAAAAATTCAATATGCCAACTTCTTCTCTCCCTCCTTCTAAATGGGCCGCTCTCCTCAGGAACAATGGAGTGTCTTCTCTTTCTCTGCTCTTTCAGGGAGGAGGCAAGCAGCAGAAGCTCCCGTGAGAGTATCTGCCCTCCCCACCCACTGCCGTCCACAGAGGCTCGGCTATTTGCACACAGAGGGAGCGATATCATTTGTGGCTTTGAAGAAACACAGGATTGACACAGGTACTCCTATGTGGTCACATTGCAGTCAGCTTGCCCTAGAACATCTAAATGTCTGTCTATTTTTAGGATCAGAGTTCATTTTCTGGCTTGGTGTGAGCACCCAGGTTGGGGGAGGAAGTTAAAAGTGGTTGGTGTTTCACAGCTAGGTATATATCCAAAGGAATTGAAAACAGGGACTCCAACAGATACTTGCACGCCAATGTTCACGGCAGGATTATTCCCAATAGCCAAAAAATGAAACAACCCAGGTGTCCACCACCAGACGACTGGATAAACAAACCATGGTGTATATGAATGATGGAATATTATTCAGCCTTAAACAGGAATGAAGTTCTGACACCTGCCTCACC
Organism: Mirounga leonina; assembly: GCF_011800145.1. Lineage (NCBI taxonomy): Eukaryota > Metazoa > Chordata > Mammalia > Carnivora > Phocidae > Mirounga > Mirounga leonina. Next base: position 23,620,424 of record NW_023270305.1, read on the forward strand.
ATGGATGAACCTTTAAACCACGAAGCTAAGTGAAATAAGCCAGACACAAAAAAGACAAATATTGTAGGATTGCACTTATATGAGATGTCTGGAATAAGCAAATTCATAGAGACAGAAAGCACATTAGAGGCTAGCAAGGGCTGGGGAGAGGGGCAAGTGGGGAGTTAGTTACAGAGTTACAGAGTTTCTGTTTGGGGTGATGGACACCTTTTGGAAATAGGAGTGATGGTTGCTCAACATTGTGAATGTCATCAGTGCCCCTGAATTTATATAAAAATCACACATTTTATGTTGCAAATATTTTACCACAATTTTTAAAATTGATATGATAATATATCAAAAAAAACCCATTGAATTGTACTTTAAATAAGTGAATTATACAATATGTGAATTGTAGCTCAAGAGAACTTTTTTATTTTTTTTATTTTTATTTTATTTTATTTATTTATTTATTTATTTGAGACAGAGAGAATGAGAGAGTGCCTGGGTGGCTCAGTTGGTTAAGCGACTGCCTTCGGCTCAGGTCATGATCCCGGAGTCCCTGGATCGAGTCCCGCATCGGGCTCCCTGCTCGGCGGGGAGTCTGCTTCTCCCTCTGACCCTCCTCCCTCTCATGCTCTCTGTATCTCATTCTCTCTGTCTCAAATAAATAAATAAAATCTTTAAAAAATAAATAAATAAATAAATAAATAAATAAATAAATAAATAAATAAAATGAGGTTTACTATAATTATTCATTCTGGGGCACAAAGAACTGTATAAAATTCAAAGACAAAAAACAAAACAAACAAAAAACCCAAGCTCAATCCATAACTGAACAAGAGATGTGACATTTTCAGCGAGGGTCTCCCTCTGGACATTCTTTTCCCTGGGGCCCAGGCCAGTCTGCAGGGCCGCACTCCCAGCAGCTTCTGAGGGAACCCCAGCTTTGTTGCAGACAGTGCTCTCCCAGAATTGTGGTCATTTCATCCGGCAGCTGAAGACCCGCGCAGCGCCCCCCACCGCCACCCCCAGGTAGGACAGGTCTTGCACGGCGCTCTTGGTGGTCGTGTTTCTCCCGCCTTTGCAGCAGAGAGGACTAATCCATGGAAAGGCTGGCTTCTGGGATGGGTGGGGTTGGGATAGGGATCTCGAGAGGCTAGCAAGTGCTCTCTCCCCGCAGGATGCAGAGACCGAGATGTCAGAACCCGCCTGTTAATGCTCCCACATCCCTTCTCTCGTTTTACCACCACCAACGAGGCCACAAACATAACGACCCGCCTCAGATCCTGCGGCGGGTACTTCTCTCCTTGGGTTCGGAGAGTGAACTCAATTTAACATAAAAATTAGTTAGGGAAGCCGGTTTGCATCATACAGGAGTCAGGAGCCTATGGGCCTATAAAGGGCACATAGGAAATGTAGGTGAACAAAGCAAGCTTCATTCAGTGAAGTGTTTTAAGTGATATTTCTTAATATTCACGTCATCTTTGGCAATGGTCTCAATTTTTAAATGTCCTGAAGATGCAAGCCCAGGCACAACTTCATGCCTTTATTCAGGCTGTTGCCTCTGGACCAGACTCGTCAAATGAATTTTTACCACAATCCTTTAAGGTAAGTGTTATTAACCCCATTTCTGCAAACAAAGGGTCACGCAAGATGGCTCCCTGTTACCAGGGTCCAAGACAGACTTCATGATGTCACAAGGCATGAGCTAGGGAATGTGCTGTATCAGGGAAAGGGCGAATGAATCAAGCAAGGATCTACAAAATGAGCGAAGGCAGCCATCCCTGGATCCGTCCATCCTCCCAACTAGTCCAAGCCCAGGAACAAAGCTGAGAGTGGTTCCAAGTGGGCTGGGTTTCCCAACCGTTTATAGGAGCTGTCTGAGAATGCCAACTGCCCAGATCTTGGGGTCCGTGGGATAGCAGAGTCCCTCCTGTCAGGAAAAGGAGTGGGCCCATGGGCTAAGCTGAGATGCGCTGCCTCCTGTGGGGAGTCAGTGAGAAGCTCCCACCCAGTGCCCCGCGGGCTCACTGTCCAGGCAGCTAGAGTGAGAACCCACGGTCACTTTAGACAATTCTGATCATCACACCACATGAGGAAATTGAGGCCCAGAGAGTTTAAGACTTGTGGGCAAGATCACACAGCTGGTGGATGGTGGAACCCAGATTCTATCTATTTTTATTTTATTTTATTTATTTTTGACAGAGAGAGAGAGCACAAGCAGGGGGGACAGCAGAGAGAGAGGGAGAAGCAGACTCCCCGCTGAGCAGGGAGCCCGATGCGGGGCTTGATCCCAGGACCCCGGAATCATGACCTGAGCCGAAGGCAGACGCTTAATGATTGAGCCACCCAGGCGCCCCAGGAACCCAGATTCTAAATCAGGCTTTTCTCACCACACTGTATCTCCATGAACATCCTTGTTATCCAACCCATGGCCCTCACTGTTTTCTCTTGGACCAGCCCATGGGGTCAGCGCACCTGTAGGTATCTCAGGTTGATGGTGGGCATGGGGCGGAATCCTGCTCTCCCAGTTTCTCTGGGATGACTGGAGCCATGGGGAGGCCTTGGAGACACCAGTAACACCAGGTCACTCTGTGCTGCCTGTCTCTGAGATTTCTAGATGGCAGGGTCACTTGTCTTTCTCTTTCCTTCTAAGTTTGATTTCCCAGTTTCCAGTGCCAGAGGCTCACCCTGAGAAATATCTATACTAACTCAGGTAAATACAGATACCATTAACGCCTCATCTCCTTTTTCCTAGGACAACAAAAATACTGGCTCAACCTGGATAATAGTAAAGTCCTGTAGAGAGAGAAAGTGTGTGTGTGTGTGTGTCTGTGTGTGTAGATCCCTATGGGGTTCTGGGAGAGTTAAATAAAAATGTCCTTACCTTCCATGGGATTCGGTGCAGTCTGGTTATAGCCAACCACCATGAGCCAAAGACGATCATAAACGGTATGAATCTAATAGACGGCAAACAGAACGCAGAGCAATTTACACCCTATACTTGCTGTAATTTCAAAGTCTCAGAGAATTTAATTAGGGGAATCCCAAAGGTAATTTAGATCTGTCTTGTGTGAAATCTGTCTTGCGTTGGCCCGGTTCAGGACATTCAGGATGTATCTGTGTCCCTCACCTTTCCTTCTCTTTTACCGTCCCATTTGGCCAGAGTCCTGGCCTTGACACCTCTGAGCCTTGCCCCTAAGGAAACATATGTCCCACAGACTGGCCCCCATAACAGAGACATTCTTTGGGTTCTCTTGTTGGCTGGAACTATTTTGCCAGTCTGAGAAGTTGCTGCAGGGACAGCTTCACCTGTCCCCCTGGCTCTGTCTGCTCTCACAGCTGTGGCAATGTGGGCGCCTGATGGGAATGCAGTCAGTGCCCTGGGAGGAATCTCTGGTTGGAGAGAGCAGGTTGTGAGATAAAAATGACATTCCAAATGTTATAGAAGGCATTTGGAGATGTAGCCTGAGAAATTCTGGAGGACATGCAAGTCGCTCCCAGCAACAGAAGATGCAAGGACACATGGTCTGAGAGAGGCCAGCTGACTTCGGAGTCATTTCAAGCACGTACTCTGACCTACCCAGGAAGCAGCTGGCCAGAGAAGGCCCCAATGGGGATCCATTGGTGACCTTGTGGTCCTCAACCTTACTGCCTTAATAATGGGGAGATAATAGTTAAAATATTTACAAAGGCAACTATTTCTCTCCAGTGTGCTTGCTTGCTTGATTTACAAGTCCGGGGCCAAAGCCTGGCTGTCTGGGATGACAGGGAGCTAGGATTCTATTCTTTAATCATCCTTATTTTTAGTCACAAGGATAAGGGAGTTGAATTACTAGGCTATCATCCCCTGAAGCTGAAATCCCTCTGTTCCTAAGAATCTCAATGGAAAGTTTAGGCCTGTTTTTGTGTTCTATAACCTCTATTTTTGGACTAGAGGTATTCTCCAAAACCTACTTTTTAAAAATCCAGATTTGCTAACCTGTATATTACCTTATTATTTTTCCCTCTTCATCTGCTCTGTCATCACCACTCCCCCAGCCCCCTGAGATCCACCCCTGTCAAACACCTACTGCACAGGGAACGTTGCTTTGAAAGTCGTCATTCCTTTCGTAGGTAACTGCACAGAACAGCAAGAAGGCGCTTGGGGGAGGTGGAGAATTCCGCTCCTCATGGAATTTGGAGAGCAAGCTTGAGCTGGGAATTCAGCAGTCAGCAAAGGTGCCGGGCCTTTTTCTGGAGACCTGTCAGTCCTCAGTTGAATGTCAGAGTACACTCCCGGTCCGCCTGCAGTTTTCATCTGATGGTGTTGACCTTTCCAACTGGGTGTGTTCCCGAGGCAAGTTTCCCATGGATTCAATGAGCTGCATTTGGGATCGGATGAGTAATTACATTTTTTCTGGCTTCCCACCCCATCCTAATTAGTGTACTTTACCTAACCAGAGCCAGCGGGGCTGCCTCAAAGTCTCTGCATCCCTTCCTCCTGGATCTACGAAGCTTGTTTGACTAGAAAGTAAATATTATTTGCTAAAAGTAGCCCCGACCGGGTTTCCAGGCTCAGGAGTCTTCATCCCCCTTCCTGCCTTCTTCCCCACCCCAACCCCAATCTTTCTTCTTCCCTGTCAATTTATGCAATAATAGAACCTTGATCTTTAATCATCCTTTTTTACCTTTTCAGTTAGCATCACACCTTTGGGCTCATCTGAGAAAGACTCTGGGGATGGGATGGTGGGTGAGTGGGAGACCCTGGTGGGCAGTGAGCTGTGGGGCCGACCTGAGAGCACAGGTAGAGGCCTGAGAATATTTCCAAGGAAGGGTAGCCCACCCCCCAACGACCATTCTCATGAGGGAAGGGAGGATAGAGTCCAGGTGAGCCTTCCTCGAAGTGGAAATGGCCGAGGTGTGGCTCTTGGGATGAGCAGGCTTGATAAAGCTCACTCCCAAGCTGGTGGAGATGTGAGCCGAAAACCTTGCTGTCTCCCCTCCCACATCTCCCCACTGGATCCGTGCTTCTCAAAAAGCTTCAGCAACAGAATCTTCACCTGAAACAAAATGTAGGCAGAATCCACCGAGAATGCTGATAAAAGCTAAGTAATCAGTGGCAGGGGGTGAGGGGGTGCAGGGAATAAGCATCCTCCTCAGTCTCCCCTTCACCCCCCCCCCCCCCCCCCGCCGTCCTTGCAATAGCCCCAGCAAACATCCTGGGAACGGTGTTTGGGGACCTCAGCACCTCTAGACCACATGGGCTCCTTTAGGCAGAAGGACATTGTAATCTTAGCCTTCCCCACCCCACCCCCTTTCCCCAAGCAGAGAGGACAGATGCTCCCAAGTAAATGAGTTGAAATTCAAGTCAGAGAAATTCCTAGGGGCTGTTTACTTGGTGTTCTATGGCTAACAGGTTTTAGTGTGCCCTCTGGCTGAATCATCCCTGGGGGGGGGGGGGCAGCCAGTGCCAGGAAACCTGGGCAGCGTTGGGTGACAGTGCCGCCACCTCAAAGACTCATGGTGTCTGAGACCTGCCCACCTGCTTGATGCTTCCCGCATCTCTCCCTCTTGCAGACAGATTCCTGGCTCTGGCCTGTGGGGTTTCCTCATGCCTGCTCACCCCTTCTATATTGAGTCTGCATCAAATTAAGACAGCAGGGATTTGTCGGGGGAGAGAAAAGAGGGAAATAAATGTTCGTACCCAAGAAAGTCCTGATTTTTTTTTTAACTGCTGTGAAGCACTTAGCAAGCATCCAGCCGAGCAGATGGCAGACTCCTCCTTGACATCTCCAGAGAGCAGTGGGAAGTGTGCTGGACCTAAAATCGTCACCGCCGGGCCCCCCTTCCAGCTCCGCCGCGAACCCTTCCAGTGGCGCTGAGCAAATGTCTCGACTCTCCAAACTTGGCTTTCGATAAGACTAAAAGGCAGTCTCTAAGGTCTCTTCTTGCCTTACCCTTGTGTTTAACAGGCCACGCATGGGCACTGCCTGGTCAGCCCTTCGCCACCCCTCTGAGGTAAGGAGCCCAGGAGGCTCTTTTGGTGACATTACTCTGGATAGTGTCCTGCATGTTGAATGAGATCGGTCTTGCAACCCTGCCCACCAGGAACCACCTAGAACAGAGAAGATGCCAAAAGCAATCCACACCCTAGACCAAAGGAGGCTAGCGGGCAGGGAGGTGGCAGGTGAGGACTCTATCCGAAAGGGGCCCTCCTGATTGATGGTGACCCGATCCTCAGATTTTCTTGTCTCAGGAGGATGACTATGAGGTTCTTACAGAGAACATGCCAGAATAACCACAGGAAGACAGAGTGTTTCAAGACAAGGTGTGGCCATTGTTTGTACTCCTATAAGGTGACCCGCTGGGCCAGCTCCGGGAGGCCTGGGACAAAGCACAGCTTGGCCCTGTTGAGATGGCTTTCCAAGACTCCTCACTTCCCCCTGTGGGCTTACGGTTCACATTCATCACCTAAGCAGAGCCACGCCTGTCTTGTCCTTGTAGCCTGAAAGCACCTAGAGGCGATTATTCCATTCTATTCTGTAAGCAGCTCACAATGGAGAAGTCCTGGGTCATAAACCACCTGACACCCTGATTTTGTGTTGGGCGTGACTGCTCCTTCCTGATCCAACACATAGGGTTAACTCCCGGTGGGTCAATGCAGCAAACATTTCTTCAAAATCAGGAGCCCTGACTGGTTCATTTATTACTAACTAGTAGTGACCTTGAGGAAGCTGCTTGACCTCTGCCTCAGTCTCCTCAGCCTCTGGTGAGAACAGTATCATTCAGTCTGTGGCCATACCACCTGAACGCGCCGGATCTCATCTGATCTCGGAAGCTAAGCAGGGTCGGGCCTGGTTAGCACTTGGATGGGAGAACAGCATCATTCAGTCTACCTGCCTCCAAGGGCTGTTGTAGAAAGAAATTAAATGTGATCATGTACATGAGCCTGCTTAGGTGTGCACAATGTGCTGGGTAAACAGTTGTCCTTAATACCCAGACAGTAAAGGGCATGAGACAGCAGAAGGTGGAAATTAAGAGCACTGGCTCTGGCACTTCCTACAAGGCCTGCTTAGCCTCTGTGTGCCTCAGTTTCCTCATCTGTAAAACAGGGGTGATTATCATAGCACCTGCTTCATAGGGCTACTTAAGTTAATGCATGTCAAGTACTTAGACCAGTGCATGGCATATAGTAAGTGCTTAATTAACGTCTTGTAGTATTAAGAGGAACACATTCCCCTGGCCAGAAGCACATTTGGTGGGCCCCCACAGCCTTCCTGTGCACCTGGCAATGAAGCCCTACCTGGGCCCTGGGAAGGAACACGTGGCGGCAGGTACCTGGCCTTGTATTCTGCACTCGTACCGTGGGACCTCATGCAACTCCCTCCTGCCCAAGAGCCTCAGTCTCCCCCCTAGAAGAGGAAGCCAATCATAGTGACCTGTCCCACAATCATTTGGACGCCTTCATGTGTGGTCTCCGGGAAGAACCCCCCCCTCGGATTTCCCAGGTGTATACCCCACTGCAAGGGGAGCCTTAGCACACCCATGGCACAGAATCGGGGAGAGGAACAACTCAGGGCCTGGCGAGCTCACTGGAAAGGGACAGAGAGTTATGTTTGCTGTAAATACCTTTAAAGAAATGATTCCTCAACCTTGCCTTTGCCTGTAATTTTCCTCTTTATAGACACCCCCCCACACACCCCTTGAGTTCAGAATGAGGTAGAAGTTTCAAGAGGAGTCTTACTCTAGAATGTAGTGTACTCTTCTCAGCAAAGCTCTTTATTGGGGGTGGGCGGGGGGGGCCCGGGGGGGGGTGGCAGGCACCCAGCCTGCTATGACCTCACGCTGCCATTTCCCAGGAAGCAACTTGAGGAAGCAAGCCCCAAATCCTGGGGGCCTGGCCCCCGCCGACCACTCTACATGGCAAAGGGATGGCGGGGGGGGTCTCTGCTATGCATCGATCTGTTTCTGCAGTGGTCCTAATTCAGACCACCAGAGACGATCATCCAGGTGAACCCTAGAAGGTCCCCTCCGGAGCAGGAGGACCAGGGAGGGACAGGGTGACCACCACATTTTGAGAGACTCTCTTGTGTTTGGTTAGATTCTGGCTGGGTTCCCACCCTCTGCAGCGCCCACCCATGAGCACGTTCATGTCCAGCCAGAATGACAGCTTTGGTTCTGGGTTTGGACTTCTTTTTTTTTTTTTTTTCCAGATTTTATTTATTTGACAGAGAGAGAGAACAAGTAGGCAGAGAGGCAGGCAGAGGGAGTAGGAGAAGCAGGCTCCTGACGTGGGGCTCGATCCCAGGCCCTGGGATCATGACCTGAGTCGAAGGCAGCTGCTTAACTGGCTGAGCCTCCCAGGAGCCCCCAGGGTTTGGATTTCTTAACCGTGCCCCCACGACGTGAGCCGAGAATGGCACGGAAGAGTGAGCCAAGCTCGGTATTTGCTCGGATGGCACAAAGACCTTGTCCTGGCATCAGACCTCAAGCCAAACCTTGAACTCTGCTGCCCCAGCTTCCGCTTTGCTTCATAACTGAGTCCTCACAATCGTTCCATGGGATCAGAGGTAGGAGATAGCCTAGTGCCATCCTTGAGGTTTACCAAGGACACCAGCACGCAGTCCCAGAAAGGCTGTGGGTTAAGAGAGAGTATGTCCCACAGCTTTCGTGTGGAGTTACAGCTCAGCAGGCCCTGCCATGGGTCTCCCGTCCTTTTCCTCTCGAAGAGGATTCCTCTCTTTATATGTGAGGGGGGCAGGCAGTGAGGTTTTCTCTGTGGAGACCAAAACGGTTTTGCAGGTTTTACCTTTTTCAACCTCAAAAACACTTTAAAAAAAAATGTAAGGTATTTTCTGCAATGAAGTCTACAAGAGGTATGATGCTATTACTCTGAATCCGGTGGTACTGCCAAACTAAGGCGCACGGCATCACAGGAGTGTGATTCGCTCTTTCCTTCCACCCAGTGTAAACCTAAAACAACCTGCTAAGCAGTGCATAAGTTTCTCTCACTAAAACACACATCTGGTCACAGACATGATGGTTCCAAGGTGGTGGTCAGAGCCCAGTTAAGACCTTTTAGAGACCACAAATACAGAACCAGTTAAGGAACCCACCCCAAATAAAAATGACATCAAATTGCCTTTTTTTTTTTAAATGTAAGGGAAGGAGAACACAGATCTGATTTTCCCCATGATAAATATTTCATTAGCAAATGATCTCCACCTCTCCCATCCTCCCACCCCCTACTTCACCCCGCCTCCTTCTCCCTCCACCAAATTTGCAACCCAGCCTAGGGAAGTGGGGGTGGGGGGGTGCATTTGAGGGATGTTATTGCCTAGAAAGTGAGAGCTCATTCCCACTGGAGAGAGGGAGACTTCCAAACACTGCAAAGTGGTCTGAAGCAGGCTGAGGCAGTCGGGAGGCAGTTCGCTGGGGGGAGGGATGAGAATTCTCTGGGGAAGCCAGGCAAGAAGCTATAATCTCTAAGGGAGGGGTGGCAGAGTCCAGCTCTAGAAGGCTCACAGAGGGGAGCGGAGGCTGTCGGAGCCCACGAGAGAATGATATCGGAGTGAAATTACAGGGTAGACATGGAGCCAAGCAGAAAATTACCTTGACTCATCTGGGAATCTAAGGACAAAAGCAGTAACTCAGTTTCTGCAGAGAACTACCTGTGTTCTTGGAGAAAGGGGATTATTCACAGAGAAACACTGGCCTTCCAAGTCTGCTTTAGAAGACATTAGACCCAAAGCCAGGGCTGGGGGAGTAGAGAAGAGCAGGAAACCTGAAAGATTTAGAGATAACTCAGTAGTATTTTCGGTTAACACAAGCGGAGCCTTCTAACCGCCAGATGCCATAGTCTTGGAGGTACTGCACCCCGACATTCACCTTCGCTTAGCTGCGCACCAAGAGGTTGGATGTGTAGACACTGTTCTGGGGGCAGGAGGCATCACAGGAGCCAAAAAGGGGAAAGGCTATGAATCCCAGGGCACCCTTTGGAAAAGCCATTTCTCCTCGACCTTAGATGATTCTGGAAGAGGGGGCAATGAAGCGTCCAGAGATCTTGCACTGGTGACCTCCCTGACACCAGTTTTCATAGTATCTTTTGTGTCTGTTTATTCCTTGTTTGTTGCTGTTAATTTCTCTTTTAAAAAAAAAAATTAGCGGTTCTCAAAGCAGGGGTCCCTGTACTAGCCACATCAACATCACCTGGGAACTTGTTAGAAATGCAAATGCTCTACCTGACCCCAGACCTAAGGCAGCAGAAACTCTGGGGCAAGAGCCAGCAACCTGTGTTTCACAAGCCCTTCTGCTGATGGTGATGCCCATGCAGGCTTGTCTGAGCACCATCGCTTTAGCAGAATGGCAAAGCCATGGAGCCACGAAAGTATTAAATATTTCACCCTTTGCTATTTATCAATCAATGTTTGGCTTTTGTATTTAAAAGTTCTTTGCAGAAGTGTACAGGGCTTCTATGACATGGAGCTCAGTGTTTCCGGCGTTATGATGCACAGTATTAACTCTTTTAACCTTGGGGGTAAGGAGGAGGTACAACAAAGCCAAAATGTAATTTGATCAACCTTCCTTCCTAGGCTGGGGGAAGTGCAGCAAAGTGAACAAAGAGATGCAGGGGCCAACCAGAAGAGACTCTTAACTCCAAGAAACAAACGGAGGCTTGCTGGAGGGGAGGTGGGTGGGGGGATGGGGTAACTGGATGATGGGCATTAAGGAGGGCACTTGATGTAATGAGCACCGGCTGTTACATGCAACTGATGAACCACTAAAGTCTACCCCTGAAACTAATAACACACTATATTTAGTTAACTACATTGAATTTAAATAAAAAAAAATTTTTAATAAAAAAAAATTAAAAAAGAGAGTTGCAGGGGGACCGGGCTCCAGCTGCATTTGGCTCCCTCCTTCCGAACAGAGCCCCCTGAACTGGCAAGGCAACCGAGAAGTGTCCTTAAGACCTGCACCAGCTCGTCCTTCTCTTTGGAAATAAGAGCTTGGAGGGCCGCACGTGACAGGTGAGTAACCGCTAAGACTGCTCATATGCTTCCCATTTCCTTTTCATTTTCAAGGTCAACTATTCTAGCATTTCTCAACACTGATTCCCTGCCCCACTCCTAGGGAAAATGGAATTTATAGCCCTGGACACTCAGCTACAGTCAGTCACCCTTTGGCCCCATCCCGTCCCTCCCCCCAGCCACACATTCCACGTGATTCTGTCCTCTGGGTTTCAGACCTGCCAGGGCATTCCAAGACAGAGGCAATGCCTTCCAGCCTAGCTCACATTGTCAAGCCCAAGGGAAGGGAGGCCAAAGACAGGTATCTGTTGGCGGGGGCCGGGCAAGATCTCTGTGCTCCCCGCAGCCTCTGGCAGGCAGAGATGAGAATGGAACAGAAGGCTGAGGAGAAGGTTCTGTTAGATAAGTGACGCACACGGATTAGAGCACTCCTGTTCACCTGTTGCTAATTAGTGCTCTCGCTGTTGGAGGGGGACCCCGCCTGCTGGTGCAAGCTCCCCTAGCTATCAGAGTGAAGGCATAAAGAGGCAATCTAGAAGGGTTTCGTTCGGTTCAACAAAAACATCGATTGAACCACCTACCCTATTAGGTACAGGGGATCCTGAAATAAATAAACCGGGGTCCCTCTTCACAAGTAGCTCGTGGTCAAGAGGGACACAGGCTGGTAAACAGTCCTTTACGATCCATGTAATTTACGATCCAGGTGCTACATAAAAAGAAACCATCATCGGTATACAAAAAGCCTGCAGAAGTGCTTTGAAAGGTGAGTCAAGCAGACCCAGTGGTTTCTTCCAGAAATGCGTTCCAGGCAGAGAGAACAGTATATGCAAGAGCTGGGGAGCTGGGCTGGGGTCCTCTAATCCTGAAACAGCAACATTAAGCTAAGGTTCAAATGCCAAGAGCAGAGTCAGGAAGGCTGGCTGCCTCCTTGCAGGGCCAAAATCTGAGTGGGAGAAGCAGAGAAAGAGCAAGGGTAAGAACGAGTCAGGACTGAAGAATGAGTCAGGACAAAGAAGGGCTGGGGGAAGGGAGGCTAGGGAGATTGCTCGGACAACCGGCTAGCACTGAGGCCTTTTGGGCCAGTGGGGACACTGCTTCGGACAGCCGGCCTAGCCCAGATGGCAGGGTCGCTGCTGGGACGCGGACACGGCTGCGTGCAGACCCTAATGCTCCCAACCGGTAGGAGGGGGCTGCCCTGCTTGAAGAAAGAGTGGGAGTTGGAGCCCAGGAACATTTTTTAAGCCCCTGGTTTATCCCCTGAATACGGATAAGATGGAGAATCCCGGAGTGCCGAACAGAAATCTGCCCATTTGACCCAAGAGGAAGACAGCTGCTTACTGGACATCTTTACTTTGAACCCCCATGGATGCTCAAACCTAACGTGTCCAAAACCAATACGTGATCACCAGCCCTCCTCCCTAACTCACACCCAGAAACCCCAGGAGGCCTCTCTCCACCTCCTCTCTCTAAGCAAATTATTTACCTAGAATCTGTTCACCTCATATTAGTTTCCGGTTCCTACTGTCACAAATCCCTACAAACTTAGGAGCTTAAAACAACACAAATTTATTATCTTACAGTTCCTGGAGGTCACAAGCCTAAACTAAGTCTCACCCAGCTGACATCAAGGTGCCGGCAGAGTTATGTTCCTTCCAGAGGCTTTAGGGGGAATCCATCCCCTTGGTGTGGTCCGGCTTCTAGACGCCGCTGCGTTCCTTGGCTCTTGGCCCCTTCCTCCGTCGTGAAAGCCAGCAGCGCAGCATCTTCTAAATCTCCCTCTGACTTTGACCTTCTACCTTCTTCCATCTTTTAAGGATTCTTGCAATTACCTTGGGCCCACCCAGATCATCCAGATTAATCTCCCCATCTCAAGATCCTTAATCTAACCACATCTGCAGAGTCCCCTTTGCCTTTTAAGGTAACACAGTCACCGATTTCAGGATTAGCAAGTAAACTTTTTTTCTGCCACTTGGGCCATTATTCTGCCCATCACACGGCTCTTCCCAACACCTCTGTCACCAGCATCTCTCATCTGCTGCCAATGCATGGCCAGATCATGAAGTATTTAATGAGGGGAGAAGAGAAGAGGGAGAGAAGAAAGAGAAGCAGAGGGGAGGGAAGGGTGCTTCTTGCCATGGCCCCCTTGTGGGAAAGGACTCCTTCATTCCCAGGCTCTCACCTGCCCTCCCTCACCCCAGGGTTTCCCCCTCTACACCATTCTTGGCCACGCGATTTCCTTTTGTCCTTGTTTTTTGCCACCAAGCTTTTCCTGGCTCTCTTCTCTGTCTGGAAGCTTCTCTCTGTACTATTCTAACAGTCACCCTCACTGCACCCCAACCCCCACACAGAGCACCTGGCCAGGTGGTGGCCCTTCCGCCCCAGTGGCTCTGTCATCTCCCCAGAAACCATCTCAGACTTCCAGGTTCAGGTTAGATGGGGCCCCGGGGGACACGTGGAGCCCCGCTCTCATCTGCCCCAGCCCTTACTTCATCTGCTTGTAACTGCCTGCCCCTCGTCTGTCTTCTCTGAGCTTTGCATGCCTTGGGGACAAGGTCAGAATCTTGTTCCATGTTTTCCCCCAAGTACGTTGAAAGACTCAGTAAATATTTCTGAATCAGATTTTTTTAAAAAATAAAATAAGATAACACTCCCTTTGATTGAAAAGTCTTTGGGTACCAGACCCAATCTGGTCAGCTCATGGACGGCCCTAGCTCAGATCCTGCTCCTTCTTCGTGCTTACAGTAGCTCCCTTGACTAGTGGGAAATGATCCCTGGCCCCCAGGGGATGCCTAAAACCGTGGATAACACTGAAACCTATATATGCTATGCTTTTTCCTCTACATACATACCTATGATAAAGTTTAATTTCTAAATTAGGCACAGTAAGAGAGGAACAACAATAATTAACAATAAAATAGAACAAACAGAACAGTATACTGAATAAAAGTTATGCAAATGTGGTCTCTCTCTCAAAATATCTTATTATACTGTACTCGCTCTTCTCTTCCTGTAATGATGGGAGATGATAAGGTGCCCACGTGATGAGACGAAGTGAGGCGGATAATGCAGGAGTTATGACACAGTGCTCGGCAACTATTGATCCTCTATCGATAGGGCAGAAAGAGAATCATCTGCTTTCAGACTGAGGTTGACCTATGGTAACTGAACCCGCAGATAAAGAGGGACCCCTGTGTTACCTACTGTTGACTCGATTGGAAGGTGCGGTGGCCAAGTCAGTGGAGGGACACTCTCCTACAGACCCGGAGGCGCCAGTAAACCGTTCAGTGTTCCACAGTCGGTCCCAGATCAAGAATGCAACTAGGAACAAGGCCCTGGCAAAGAGGTCTGGGACGTTTTCCAAAGCCAGGATCCAGAAAAGAGGTTTCCCCTCTTGGGTCACCTAGGCGAGGCTGGACCCTGCTGTCTGTAATTTCATCGCTGGCCAGAGCAGGATTCCCACACATAGTAAGGATTCCAGCACAACACACATGAGCGGCAGCTGGACTATCAGCTTATGCTAGCCCATGGCAGGGCCGGTGTGGCAGCTCCCCAGCAGGGGTGCACACTTGGGGCCCCCACAGCCCTCCCACACCTACCTCACCTCTGCCCCCACCAAAGGTCCCTCCCCACACCTCTCCTTTCCCATTCATACTCCCCGAATGCCAGGCCCACTCAAGGGGGGGCAGGCATTTAAGAGAGTACCACCAAACCTCTAGCAACTCCAATGGTTGATGAGAAAAAATTATTAACAATGGTCCTTTTCCGTTTGCTTTTGATAGATGAAAAACTTACAAAATCATAGCCTCCTTCAAGAGTTAGTGTGGCCAAGACAAATTATGTCAAAAGTACTTGCCAACTTGGTTATAGACTAGAGGATAAACAAGTGTCTCTTTTTCTCTCTCTTTCTTTGTTTGTTTGTTTTTTTTTTTAACTTTCTTAAAATAAATATTATTAGAACTTTTAACAGCCCAAATGCAGCTTTTCACTTTCATTCCATATGGAAGTTTTTGCTTTGGTTTACTTATTTTCATAGCTCTATGATATTCCTTAGCATGTCTATCCCACGTTGTGTTCATCCATTTTTCTCTTGGTAGACATTTAGGTTGTCCTGGATTCTTTTCCTCTTTCAAATAATTCTGCAGTATAGTCTTCTACAAGTCTCCTTGTGCATACCCAGGAGAGTCTCTTATGAGGAAATAATGGATGAGTACTTGCTCATCTTTACTAAGGGAGTACTGTAATTACTAAGCTACGATCCAAAATGGACACATGTATTTGCCCTCCCACCAACAGTACGTATTCCTGTGGCTCCATATCTCCCCGAATACTTTGTAAATGTTTTGGTGTTTCACCAATCTTACAGGTATAAAAATGGTATCTGGTTTGCTGTAATTTACATTTCCCTGACTACGAGTAAGATCGAGTATCTTTTCTTGTATTTATTGGCCTTTTAGATTTCTTCTGTGAACTACCTGTTCATACCTTTCGCCTGGTTTTCTATTGAGTTGTTTTTATCTTAGCAATCTATACATTGGTTTTCATACACATTCTGGATACCAGTCCTTGGTCATTTATAGGCTATGTCTGTTCAAGTCCTCCAAGAAGCAGACCCCAAGAGGGAATTAGAAGTGCAAGACAGGGGTGCCTGGGTGGCTCAGTCGTTGAGTGTCTGCCTTCGGCTCAGGTCATGATCCCAGGGTCCTGGGATCGAGCCCCGCATCAGGCTCCCTGCTCAGCCAGGAGCCTGCTTCTCCCTCTCCCGCTCCCCCTGCTTGTGTTCCCTCTCTAGCTGTCTCTCTCTCCCTGTGTCAAAAAAATAAATAAAATCTTTTTTTAAAAAAGTGCAAGACAATTATTGGGGCTAATGCTTCTGAAGGGTAATGGGATGGGGGTGGGATTGGTTAGGGAGAGCCTTCAGATGCCAGTGCAGATCTTGCTATCTGGAAAGGGGAAGAGAAAAGAAAGGAGGATTGGGTAGGAAGAGCCTCCACTGTTGGGCATCTCGGAGAAAGTCTCTGCCCAGCTACTGAGCCCTAGAAGTTTGCCTTTTGAAAGAGTTCGACATTGGGCAGGAATGGCTCAGCTCTGGTTCTCCAGCCATGCTCAATCTTTAGTGGGGATCAGATCAGGGAGAGCATGGCCTTAACTTGAACCCTATGGTGGATCTCAAGGGCACAACAGCTACAGGCTGTCCTCTAGTCACACACCTGGCAGGTGCTTCTCTGTAGGAGGGAAACTGAGCAACACACTCCGATGGCTGCCACACTGCCAAGATCTTCTCCTACTTTGTGCTTGTCGATTTGTTACCTTTCCTTTATGGCATCTTTTGATGAAAAGAGCCTTTACATTTTTAATGCAGTCAAATTTACCACTACTTTTCTTTATGGCTTGTTCTTTTTGTGTTTTCAGATAAGTATTGCCTACACTGTGATCTTGAAAGTTTTCTATATTTGCTCCTAGAAGTCCAAAAGTTCTGCTTTTCAAATTTTTCACCTAGAATTTAATGGGTTCTTTTTGGTTTTGTGTTTCTGTATGGATTACCAAATTCCCAGTGCCATTAGTTGAACAATTCATTCTTTCTCCATGGATCCGGATGCCACTCCTGTCACATATCAAGTCTTCCCATGTAGAGAGACCTGTCTGGGGAACACCTGTTCTGTCTCATTGGTTCTATTTGTCTCTTTCTGCCACACTGCCTTAATTTAGTCAGTCTTAGAATCTTATAGGGCAAGTCACTCATCTTGTTTTTTTCAAAATTTTATAACTCTTTTGGCCCTTTGCTTTTTCACAGCCAGGTTAGAATCATCTTGTCTAGTTACAACACACACAAAAAAACCCTGCCTAGATTTGGTTTGGTGTCACATAGAATTTATAAATTAATTTAGGAAAAATTGAAATGACTGTGAACCTTTGTATCATGAACACCTTATTCATCTATTGAAGAATACCTAAATAAATGAAGCTTTATCATTTTCTTCATAAAGATCATGCATACATTTTATTAGATTTATTTCTGGTCCTTATAGCTTTTGTTTCTTTTTTAGATGTTAGCTTTAAAAGCTTGTGTTTTCTTTCTTTTTTTTTTTACTTTTTAAAAATTCAATTAGCCAACGTATAGTACATCATTAGTTTCAGATGTAGAGTTCAATAATTCATTAGTCGTGTATAACACCTGGTGCTCATCACATCACGTGCCCTCCTTAATGCCCATCACCCAATTACCCCATCCCCCCACCCACCTTCCCTCCAGCAATCCTCAGTTTGTTTCCTATAGTTAAGAATCTTTCATGGTTTGGGGCGCCTGGGTGGCTCAGTTGTTAAGCATCTGCCTTTGGCTCAGGTCATGATCCCAGAGTCCTGGGATCAAGTCCCACATCGGGCTCCCTGCTCCACGGGAAGTCTGCTTCTCCCTCTCCCACTCCCCCTGCTGTGTTCCCTCTCACGTTCTCTCTCTCTGTCAAATGAATAAAATAAAATCTTAAAAAAAAAAAAACCAAGAATCTTTCATGGTTTATCTCCCTCTCCGATTTCTTCCCAGTTTTCCCTCCCTTCTCCTATGATCTTCTGCACTGTTTCTTATATTCCACATATGCGTGAAACCACATTATAATTGTCTTTCTCTGATGGACTTATTTCTCTCAGCATAATATGCTCCAGTTCCATCCACGTCAATGTAAATGGTAAATATTCATTCTTTCTGATGGCTGAGTCATATTCCATATATACACACACCACATCTTCTTTATCCAAAAGCTTGTGTTTTCTAACAGTGATTGGTCATGAAAATGCAAAATGGTTGTTGTATAGTGCCCTTCTATTCAGCAAACTTGATGCATCTCTTACAAGTTGTATGAGTCTCGTTTTTACATAGCTCTAGAAAATCAGGATCCTCTGTACCCAAGGAAAATCCATGAACAGGCTCTTACCCTTGGTGACCTAAGCAGGGGAGAGGCTCTCTGCTGACTCCTCTGGCTAAGCAGCGACACACCCTTCTGGAGACCTGCCAGCGAGACAGAACTCTCTGGTGACATAGCTGTTGTGCTTGTTTAGATCAAACAAGGATCTGGACAGAGTGGCCTAGCTTGAGGTCAGCTTTACTGTTACAAAACAGAATGATCCCCAGGCAAAAGGCTCAGAGCCAGCCGGGTTAGACAAGGGGCTGCCTGGATGACCTGATTAAAAGATGTCGTTTCTTGATTGGCCACATCCACTCTGTCCTTCCACTCTCCCTACTTGAAAAGGCCTTGGGGACATCAGAAAGCAGGCCAGGAGGAGGAGGCAGCACTGCGTGGAGAAAGGGAGATAGAGTGAAGCCTGCCCCTCGCCCAGCCCACCCCCACTGAGCTCTCAAGCTGTTTCCAAACTAGGTTCCACCTCCAGTGCCCATCTGGCCTGGCTGCTGGAGGGCAGTTGGGCAGTTTGAGAGACCTATGTGAGGCCAGGAAGAGGTGTTTTGTGGACCATTGGCTTTGGGGTCATCTGAAGTAGATACTGGAGAGAGACAGAGAGAGACAGAGAGAGGATGAAAAGGTGAAGCCCATTTGGTGGACATGGGACCTCTCATCAGCCCTCAGCTGTCTCCACAAACAGTCCTGAGGAGAGGTGACTTTTTCCAGAGATACCAGTTTTATCTCTTCTCTCATTTCTCCATGGCCTATTGGGGTGTATAGGGTCCTGGTGACTTCATGTGAAGGCCTAGGTTTTATTCCCATATCTATCAAAGCTGTGAGCCAGTGGGGCACAATGAAAAATGAATATGCTTTGAGTCAGACAGATCTGAGTTAGAATCCCCATGTGGTCTCAAGCACGGTATAGTCAACTCTTCTGAGCTTTGATTTCTCTCTCTGCCTGAGGAAGAAGAAAATATTTTCTTTGTGGGGTTGGTCAGATAATTAAATTAACTCATGTACATCACACCAGAGAGGATGCCTGATAAAGGTGTTTGAGTCCTTGGATGGTTTGTGAGGAAATTGCAAGATCACTTCTCTGGTTTAATGGAGTGTTGAGTACTTGCCAATCTCACCTCTTTTCCAGCAAACCAGGAAACACGAGTTCCCCTGAAATGAGCAGCCACTACGTATGATGTTGTGTGCTCAGGATGGAGTTCATGTGCATATGTTAACCCATTTTAGCCTTAGGCCAGCTCTGTGACGTGCACAGAGTAGATATTATGGCTGTTCTGCAAATGAAGAAATTGAGGTCCAGAGAAGCAGCATGACTTCCCGAAGTTGGAGACAGGACACAGAAGAACTGAGATAAGCTCCGTGCTTCGTGGAAGCCTTTGCTGACCTTGGCCCTACTGGGTCATTTCCCTTCTCCTTTCCTGGCAACCTAGTTCCAGACCTCAGGTAACCCCATGGTTTTTAGCTAAGCTCCAGGGCAGTCCTGACTTCTCATTTTCAGATGACAAATTAAGTATTTCAATTGCCAGGAGCAACAGTTCACCGACTCCCATGACCCTCCCCATTTCTGGTGTTTTCCTGCCAACAAGAATTGACTGAAAAGCTATTGTTTTTCTTATTCTTGCTTTTCAGGGGAACTCCTATTCTGTATAAAGTCCCTGAGCTGGAACATGCAATCAGATAAAAGTAGAAAGGAAAGAAAGGTTAGTGGGAAGAAAAGAGGGGCAAGAGCAACTCTTTATAGGAATCAGCAAATCATTATTTAAAGCAAAAATGATTGTTTTTATATACTGACTTATAATTTCTGTGCATTTGTATGGCTTCCTCCATCCATCTGTAAGGTTCTGGAGGGAGAAAGTGTGTGTGATTGTGTGTGTGTGTGTGTGTGTGTCTGTTTGTCCATCTGTGTCTGTATTTAATCTTCTATGGCACCTGGCCTGGTATCTAACACATAAACAACTACCCTGTAGAAGGAAGGATCTGGTGGCCCATCTTTCCAGAAACGCCTTCTCCTCTGGCTTTCAGTTAGGCCTGACACTTACACCATGACTGTCTCCACCTCTTAGAGGGCTCTTCCCATTGACTAGGTTAACTGGGTCCTCCCCATTGTCCACAGAGCTGAGTGGAATACCACGGGAGAGGAGCTGTGATGAATTAGGTCAAGGGAACAGCTGATGCATGGGACTGTCAGTCCTGTGAGAGACCCAGCCGGGGATATGCTCCTGGGACATGCAGCATGGATGGCTCTGGCCTTGTAGGAAGAAGAGAAATGGCTCCACAAGGAGGAGCCCTGAGAAGCAAACACAGCTCACACCATCATCTGTCAGGATTAGCTTGACCTGGGTCTGGTTCCACGCTGCAGCCTGGGCCACAAGGCAGAGCAACACTCCGTGGCTCCTGTGTGAATCGAGCTGACAACCCCAGTCTTGTTCCTTTGGTCCCCATCAAAATCGTACTGGACAACTACAGACCTCTGCAGAGCAAGAAAAGCTCGGGAGCAAGGGCTGCCCATGGCCTCAATCCATCAGGACAAGACAAGAGGCTACTGACGTATGTTTCTTATTGGTCTGTTTGTCGGTTCACTGTTTTGATCATTGGTTTATTCACTCATTTGCTCCTTGATTCTCTCATTTAGCCACTCATTCAGTAACATGCTTATCCCTGCTTTGTTCCAAAATGGATTTAAGGTGAAACCAATTTATCCCAAAGAGGACATTTTTAAGGTACAGACAACGGGGTGTGGACAAATAAACAGTTACAATACAATTGCACACCTGTTGTCTTTCTAGTGATCATGGCTGAGTATATTCTATCTTACTATCAGTCAGTCCCTAAACACTGCAAAAATTTGTTTTCATAGCTGTTTATATTCTGTGTATTCTAATGACATCTCACTAATTGTCATACCATTCCTCAACAACCAAAAATTGCTCCCCAGATTAAGGCTGATGCAGCTGCAGCCCCCTGTCCCCCACCCTCAGCCTTTGTTGTCTGAAAACCTGCTCCTCCCACCCAAACAATGGCCTTGGGATTTTGCTCTCTCCTTTTTTTTTTTTTTTAAAGATTTTATTTATTCATTTGAAAGAGAGAGTGAGCGGGAGGGCGTGGGGCAGAGGGGGAAGCAGACTCCCCACTGAGCAGGGAGCCGGACACGGGACTCAATCCCAGGACCCTGAGATCATGACCTGAACCAAAGGCAGACCCTTAATCGGCTGAGCCCCCCAGGCGCTCCTGCTCTCTCCTTTCAAACAGAAGAACTTACAAACATGTCAATGAGAATGAATGTTAAACCAATCAGTAGACAATTTTTAAATGCAACTTGCAAACTACAGGTAAAAGGCAACATTTGCAGAGATCCCCCTCCGGGTCTAGTTCCCATTAGCTCAGTGAGAGTCCTTTTCTGCCTTCACTGAGGAGCTGCTGGTGAACCAGGACTTCTCTGGGTTTACTCAGAAAGAGACCCTTGTTCTCTTGACCTTCCACGTTTCATGAAAGAGCTGATTCCAAGCTAAGTCCTGTCCAGAGGACTATGGGAAATGCATTTAATCTCAGAGCAAGAGCTTTCTGCTGGGGAAATAGGGATTCCGCTGCCTGCCCTGCCCCTCTCCTCAGGCTGGCGGGGAGACGCCGAGCCCTGTGAAATGTACGTGAGTCAAGAGAGCGAGGATTCCTCCTCACACACCCATCTTCTGCCTGCTTCTCTTTGTTCTGTGTCCACCTGCACCCTGGAGGTTTTGCTGTGGTCAAGGTAAGTCGGATCACTCGGCAGAAGTCCACGGCCACGCTTTGCTTGCTTTTCGTTGTCGCTTGGCCTTGTTCTGTGTTAAATGACCCTGATACTTTTTCTTCCCACTTGCTCCAAACATCCTAGGTACTTTAAATGGAGTATTTGGTGCCCCAAACGTGCATTACAACGTGACGAAGAGGAGGAACAGACGTCTGTATAAACCAACATAAGAATGAAGCCAATCTCAGGTGCTGGGGTTGGGAGTTGAACCCTGCGATCCTCCAGCTACAAGTGACATTTGAGACTACCCAGGCCAATCCCTTGCCTTTGAAGGATGGAGACCCCTGGCTCCAGGTCACCCCAGTTCGTGAAAAACCAAGACCCGGGAGCCACTCTCTTTGTCTCTCCAGGCACAGACTGAGGGTAATGGCCAGCATTTGTACCTTGAGCTTTAAATATGTCTGAATGGGTTTGAATTTATTCTCTCATTTCATCTCCTCAAGATGTCACCTTTGTCAGATGAGGGGGAAATCGGGCCAGGGAAAGATAAATGGCTTCCTTCTGGTCATTCACAAAGTCAGTGTCTGGGTTGTATGTAGCGTCTGGGTCCTGGAATCCTAGAGCCTGAGCTTCCCAACAGCTGGTTTTAATAGCAATTAGAACATTTGCTGGACGGAGTGAGAGCAGAGCTCTGGACTAAAGGAGCCTGGTGATTTATGAGGAAGCCCGGGCATGTCAGATGTCACTACCCTTATACATCTTAGCTTGAAGTAAAGAAAGGTCTCTCCCGTCTGTGCTGAGGGCCAATTTACTCTTCAATGCAATGGAAGGATCTAGCAAAGCAGTTCTCAAAGTGTGGTCTCCAGACCAGCAGCGTCAGTGTCCCCTAGGGGATTATTAGAAATGCAAATTCCCGGGCGCCTGGGTGGCTCAGTTGGTTAAGCGACTGCCTTCGGCTCAGGTCATGATCCTGGAGTCCCTGGATGAGTCCCGCATCGGGCTCCCTGCTGGGCAGGGAGACTGCTTCTCCCTCTGACCCTCCCTCCTCTCATGTGCTCTCTCTCTCATTCTCTCTGTCAAATAAATAAATAAAAAATCTTTAAAAAAAAAGAAAAAGAAATGCAAATTCCCCAACCAACTAGATCAGAAACTCTGGGAGTGGGGCCCACAGTCTGTGTTTTAACAAGCCTTAGGAGGATTCTGATGCATGCTCCGGGTTTGAGGGCATCCGCTCGCTCAAAGAGCAGTATTCTCAAGTTCTGGTCCCAGGAGCCCAGCCTCAGGATCTCCAGAGGGAGCTTCTGAAATAGGTAATTGGAGATGCAATAAAAGAACCAGAGTTTGGGGCACCTGGGTGGCGCAGTCCGGTAAGTGCTTTGGCTCAGGTCATGATCCCAGGGTCCTGGGATCGAGTCCCTCATCGAGTCCTGCATCGGGCTCCCTGCTCAGTGGGAAGCCTGCTTCTCCCTCTGCCTGCCGCTCCCCCTGCTTGTGCTCTCTCTCTCTCCAACAAATAAATAAATAAACTCTTAAAAAAAAAAAAAAAGAACCAAAGTTTACTCCTTCCGGCTAGCATTTCCCAAACTGGCTTAACCTTAAGTATTACTGTGGACCTCTTGAAAAGACCAGTGTCCTGGCCCCTGCCCTGGGGGATTAAGAATCAGCATGGGAGAGAATAGTTCACAGAGCCAGGCTCCAATTAGATGTACCCCCCCCCCTGCCCTGGGCTGGGCGGGGGGGCATGTCCACTCATCCAAACTCACTTGAGAATTACTGATCTGGGGCTCCAGCAACCACTGGTTTACTTTTAACTTGCACCTCAGCCCAACACCATTCGCCTCTAGGAGGGATCCACTGGCTGGTCCGACATTCAGCAAATAAGTATTATTCAAAACCTGTTGTGTCTTTCTTAAGCCCAAGAGAGTACCAAAAAATTTTTTTAAATACAAATTTCTGCCTCTGATCATTTTTAGGGTTAATTATGGATGGATCAAACAAAGAGCAGCCCATAGAGACCCCCAAAAGCAAAGCATTCCATCAGGATGAAAAAAAGACTGTCGGCAAACTCAGAAAGAGGAGGGAGATGAAGTGGGAGAGAGGGACAAGAAGACGGAGTTGAGCAGAGAAGCTGAGATTTCATGGAAAACAAATGAAGGAAGATTCTGGCCCATTAGACTCATGGTGGTGAAACCTGTAGGCTTTTGACGCTGCTTAGTTGAAGCACTGGTCCCTTTCTAAGAGGCAGTTGACTCAACATTTTGAGCCTTAGTTTCCCCACCTGTAAATAGGATAATTGTACCTCTCCTGAAGAGTCATGAGTAGCTGGTGCATGAGGTAGTTGGTGTTTTCCCAGGCTTCATCAGCCGGTGTGGTCACGCTGACAAGAAGCACTCTGTTGGGGGCGCCTGGGTGGCTCAGTTGGTTAAGCGACTGCCTTCGGCTCAGGTCATGATCCCGGAGTCCCTGGATCGAGTCCCGCATCGGGCTCCCTGCTCGGCAGAGAGTCTGCTTCTCCCTCTGACCCTCCCCCCTCTCATGTGCTCTCTCTCTCACAAATAAATAAATAAAATCTTTAAAAAAAAAAAAAAAGCACTCTGTTGGTGGGAACTATGGTATGATTCTAAACACCTCCTTTTGGAGGACCTGGGTGGTTCAGTCGCTTAAGTGTCTGCCTTCGGCTCAGGTCATGGTCCCAGGGTCCTGGGATCGAGCCCTGCGTCGGGCTCCCTGCTCCACGGGAAGCCTGCTTCTCCCTCTCCCTCTGCTCCTCCCCCCAGGTTGTGCGCGCATGGACGCGTCCACACACACACACACACACTTTCTCTCTCTCAAATAAATAAATAAAATCTTTAAAAATTAAAAAATGGGGTGCCTGGGTGGCTCAGTTGGTTGGGCGTCTGCCTTCAGCTGGGGTCATGATCCCAAGGTCCTGGGATCGAGCCCCGCATCGGGCTCCTTGCTCATCGGGGAGCCTGCTTCTCCCTCTGCCTGCCTCTCTCCTTGCTCATGCGCTCTCTCTCTCAAATAAATAAAAAAATAATAAAATTAAAAATTAAAATTAAAAAATAAAAAAAATAAATAAACACCTCCTTCTGGCAGAAATAATTCCAATATAATATCTAATTTATCACCTCTAACTCAAGAGACAGGCTGTATGCTTGTAGACCATCCCTATGATTACAAGTCCTGTTCATGACTTACTTTAAACCAGACACCACACACCAATAAATAACGTTTATACAGCTCTTCTTATTCACATTGATGAATGGAGACGGGGCAGATCAGCAAGGAACCCACTCTGGGGACGGTGGAGCCCTCCTGAGCACAATGGGTGCTCGTGTCTCCCTTTTGGTTCAGTTTGAACTCAGCAGGACTTAATCCCAGGCTCACTCTGCTCGCAGCCCTCAACTGGATGGAGCAAGCTCCTTCCAAGTGTTCTCTCAGCATCTCCTGCTGTTCCTAAGGCCATTTCCCTTTTCCCCGCCTCACCTCACTACTCCAGGCAAAACAAGTTAAGCTGATTAGGGAAGAGACAAGGTTGACAAGAATTTTATTTTCTCTGGGAGGCCTCCTGGAGAGGGGCAGACCAGCGCTCTGAGCTAGAGCAGGTAACAGACTATGAATTGGTTAATGGGTGACTCTCCACCAGTGGTTCTCAGACTTGAGCGAGCATCAGGATTCCCTGGCGGGCTTGTTCTAACACACTGCTGGGCCCCCCTCAGAATTCCTAATTCCATAGTCTGCAGTGGGACCTGAGCATTTGCCTTTCTAACAAGCTGCCCCGTGATGCTGATGTTGCTGGTTCCCAGATCATACTTTGAAGACCACCACTCTACAGTTCGGAGACAGAAACCATGACTTATGAGAAGCTATCCATTATCGTAGAAAAGTCACATTGAAAGATACTCTCCTCCATGTGAGTTGTAATGAGGGCTGGAAGAAAGCATAACATAATGTCACTAAATAGGCATTAGATCATTTTGATTATGTCACCTGACGGTCCCGATCACCAGTGCACAGCATTCCGTTTCTTGCTTATGAGCATGATGGTCATCTCATAATTTTGTCTTTAATTTATGGAGAACTTAGTATCCAGTATAATAGGAGGGTTACTTGAATGACCCATTGACCCAAAAGCATCTCCTGCTTTCTGAGAAATTTCCAACGTCAGAATCACCAAGTCAGGGATGGGATGCCTGGAACCACACAAGGAACTCAACAGGGAATCGAGAATGCCTCTGGTCTTCTCTCACTGAGCTTGGAAACATTCATTAAATTAGTTTGTTAGCACTTTGGTGCTGAGATAGTGAGATGCAAAGTTGTGTAGGTAGAACCATGGCTAAAACCAGGTCCAAGGAAAATGAGGTGGGGGTAGAGGGTGGCCCAAAAACAGGTGTGAGGGTGGCTGCCCCAGGACAAAGGAGGAGTCACTGAAATAGTTACGGGGAGGTGTGGAGGGACCTGCTTTTGTGTACTGCCATCTTGATAATCAAAGTGGTTGCCAGACACAAAAGAGAGGAGTGAAGATGAGAGAAAAACAGCTCCTGACTGCTCCAAAGGGAAGTCGGTAGGAACATTAATGACTTGGCTCCTGACCAGCTCTGTTTCAGTCACAAGAGCCTCGTCTCTCCCTCGTGTATCGTCCCAGTTCTCGTCCTGTACCCAGGATGGCAGGTTTTCTGGAGAGGTCACTCCACAAGGAGGCTGGGTCACTTATTTCCGGGAGGATGTGGTACAAGTCCATAGAGGGAGAAGATAGGCAGCTCAACCTCAGATCGAAATATGTACCCTGAAATTGGAGACACCTTTTGTGAATTCCTGCGGACACTGGTATCCAAAGACTGAGGACAAGATGGCAAACACAGGCACCTCTGTAAGCAGTGTCCAGGGCATGCTCGCTCCCTGGGGCAGCCTCCTTGGGCCTAGAAGCCAGTTTTTGGTGTAAAAACCTTGCCTGGAAAGGACTATTTCCTTTGTGCAGGCTCAGAAGAGGCTTCTGGGCGAGCTCAGTGTCTTAGTGGTCAACAACACACTCAAAGAGGGGGATTAAAGTGTTGGAAACGGACGGATAAGCTTAGGGGCTGAACACACTGAAGGCTGAGGGCTACCCCAATAGAGGCTTTTGAATATATCGAAGAAACTAATTTTGCCACATTCTGCTCACAATGGTCCTCTTGGTCCTCACCCGGCCAAGGTACAGACAGGCTCAGGGCTAAGTCACTTGCCTGAGGTCCCCCAGCTGGTAGTGACAGAACCACGGCTCATCTGACTTGAGGCTCATCCCACCATGTGGCCTTCAGGGGGAACAATAGGAGAGTCTGGGTTTAAGGGAAAGAAGGTGGTACTTGGATATTTTCTATTTCTGCAACATGAGAGCCTCAGGTTTAGACATAAATAGGAATCGCCTGACATGAAAACGGATTCTCTCAGGATGGTAAAGAAATCTCTTAGCGAGATGACTTGGCAATGTTGTCCTGCCCCGAAAGAGGGAGAGGACATGGCCAAGGGGTCCCTTGGTCATCCAGGGGCAGCCCAGAGGAAAGCACATGGCAATGGGGCCTAGAAGTCATTTCCAGAGAGTCACAGAAGAGCCTCCCACCCCCACCAAACACACACACATACACAAAATCAAACTGAAATTGGGGGGCCCTTTTTTTTTAACCTTAACACTCAAAGGAATGAGGCTCTAGTGTATGACAGGTGGTGAGGTGGCTGTTTTCGGCCATTACACTTGCCTGTCCTTCCCTTCATCCCCCCAACATAAGTCCCGCTGCTTATTCTGATGCTTGGAGGAGGGGGGAGATTTGTGCTCGGGGACCTTCTAAGCAGAAGCCATCTGAGGCCGGGGGGCTGGTCCTCCAGGGGCCCTGCCAGGAAGCTGCCGCTTTCCCATCCCGGAGGGCTGGCTGGGTCCAGGTGCAGGCTCAAGGGGCCTCCCACCAGGGGCTCCAGCCAAGAATCGGATGATTCAGAGCAAAATCAGATCCAAACCTTGACAGTCTCTCTGTCAGCATCTGCAAGCAGTTTGCCGTCAGAAATGAGC
Organism: Mirounga leonina; assembly: GCF_011800145.1. Taxonomy (NCBI): domain Eukaryota; kingdom Metazoa; phylum Chordata; class Mammalia; order Carnivora; family Phocidae; genus Mirounga; species Mirounga leonina. The sequence continues at coordinate 23,648,090 of NW_023270305.1, forward strand.
TCCGTGGGGAGTTCTGTGTGTAACTGGATCCTCTGAGAGGCTCCCAGTCCCTAGTGACTGCAGACAGACTCAGCCCATTTCAGGAGCAGAGAGCGTTGCTCCCCAGTCACCGTGAACTGTGTCAGATGCTTAAGGAAGACCCTCTTTGATTAGCCTGGCCTACCTGGCGCCCTGGACACCCTACGGGCCTCTCCTTCACCTCTGCTCACCATACTGTGCTTGCCTGGATGTGCCTCTCTTCTCTCCCTGTCATTCTAAATCCTACTCATTGTTCAAGCACTAACTGGAAGACTCTTCCTCCCCAAAGACTCTCAGGTCACCTCCGCCCATGAAGATCTCCCCCTCCTGTGAATTATTCATCTTGCCTGTCTGCACCATTCATTTGGCTTTTAAATGACCCCTACTCCCCTCCAGGTTAGTGGACTTGACGTTTAGACATGTCTACTCAAATGATTGTGCTTTTCCTGGTATTTGTGTGCACGGTAAGTGCTCAAATCCTCATTGTTTGACTGCCCATGAATTATGGACAAACTTCTTCAAAAAAAATATTTTTATTGGACTGGCATTGTGTCCTCTCAGGAATACACATTCCAGTCTTCTGAAGCTTATAACATGAAAAGGTCTTGCTGAGTACAGGAGAATGGAACAGGGCGTATCTGTTCATATGGGAAAGAAAATAGAACATAGAGAACATTCATAATCCCACGATCTAGAATCAACCAGGGTTTTCTTGTTTTTGTTTTTTAAAGATTTTATTTATTTATTTATTTATTTATTTGAGAGGGAGAGAAAACACACAAATGGGGGAGGGGTAGAAGGAGAGGAGCAGAGGGAGAGGATCTCACAACCCCGACATCACGGCCTGAGCTGAACCCAAGAGTCTGTCACTTAATGGACTGAGCCACCCAGGCACCCCGGCCTGTGCTTTCTTTTGTCTCCGGACATAAAATGAGCAAAACTTCTGCAGCCAATCACATTTTTTTGTGGGCTCCGTGCAGAGGCACCAGGGGCTTCTCTGTGACTCGGACCACTCCGCGCAGCTCGTTCTACCCTGAAGGGCACGGCCCAAAACGCACTGCATCCGCCCAGCCCTGAGTTCCCACCGCCACTCGGCCCGACCTTAGCGGAAGGGGGCCGACTCTAGGAAGCAGGTGGACTTTAGCTCCCACCACTCACTTGCCATGTGACTTTGGACAAGTTAGTCTCTGAACGTGAAATTCATCAGGGAACAGGGTTCATGCAATCTGCTCGGACGGAGGATCAAAGGAGGGAAGTAATGTGCATGAATGTGCCAAGTGCCGAGTGACAGGCAAATGTAAGAAGTCGTGACAACGATGTGCATCTTTCTTTGCCGAAGGCAGCGTCTCTCCTCTCAAGGCCCAGAGGATGTAAGTGCGTCAGGAAGCAGACAGCACGCACGTGCCCACGGGAGAGATCTGGGCACGAAGGACACCATAAATAATGCTTCCAGCTCAAAATAAACATCCGTGTCACAAAACACTGCTTCCAGCCCCCTGGGGTTCGGGGTGCTCCCTTTCTCTGTTCCGCCTCCCTGCTCTTTCTATTTCTATAGCACTGATCACCATGGTACCTAGGTACTCAAACACAGTAAGTGTAAAACAGAGCCGTCTGCTGAAGACACACTTCCCTTCCGGAAACTGAGCTCCCAAAGCTGAGCTTGGAAGAGGAGCGACAGGTAGAAGGGCCTCCCTGGATGATGGAATCTGGAGCATACACGTGGGAGAAGAGAAGCAAATGCCAAATACCTACCAAATGCCCACAGGGTGTAACACGTTATTAGCTGCCTGGAGATTCAGAGTAATGAGCCGGTGTTGCTTGTCCTCAAGGACTCACAGCCTCTTTTTTTTTTTTTTTTTTGAAGATTTTATTTATTTGAGAGAGAGCATATGATGGGGGAGGGTCAGAGGGAGAAGCAGACTCCCTGCTGAGCAGGGAGCCCGATGTGGGACTCGATTCCGGGACTCCAGGATCATGACCTGAGTGGAAGGCAACTGCTTAACCAACTGAGCCACCCAGGTGCCCTGGACTCACAGCTTCTAAGACAAGAGCAGACTCTCCCAGTACACAACCAGGGCGGGGGCATTGGATGACACCAGGGCTGGTCCCTGCCCAGGGTGGACGGACAAACAGATATGAGCTCATCTCCGGAGAAACACCAGCTCCATTCCAGAGTGAGCCCTGTCTCGTCTCCTACGGTACCATCCTGGAGAGCAGAGAAAAGCCGTCACTATGGGGATGTGTTACAAGGAGGGGAGGATGAGGGGAAGACCTGCAGAATGGGGCATGCAGAGCTAAACAGGGAAAGCTTATTCCAAACCCAGAGATGACTCTTGTATCTTATCATGGGTAGCCAGCCTCCTTGGAGTCAGAATTTGTAAAAGTCTCCAGTAACATCCAAAGAGGAGTCAGATCCTTCTTGGGTCTAGCTCCCATTCTGTGGCTACTTCTCTAGGTAAGCTAAAGGGGTTACTTAATCTCCTGTGATAAATGTGGAGTTACAGAACTTCAGAGTTGCAGGAAACTCTAGCGCCTTGCCCATGTTTTGCGAATCACAAGTCAAGATCTATTAGGCAAAACATCCTTATTCCATTTCCAAAGGCAAGATGTGTTCCAGAGGGTGCGGAGTGCACGTGGGCAAACTGGAGTCTCTGGGTAATGTCATTGTTTATAGTCACCACCACAGGTGAATATCGAAAATATTCACCACCGCCATGTGGTCAGCAGCACCTTCTTGAATATCTCTGGGGGTGGGGGGGGTAATTTTAATATTGAGGCAAAAATCTGCTTCCTACTAACTTATTCCTTGGTCCCAATTTTGCCTTCTTATCCTCCACAGAATAAATACCTTCTCTTCCACATTCTAAATATTTTTTATCTTTTAAAATTGTTTTTAAAGATTTTATTTGTTTATTTGAGAGAGAGCAAGAGCCGGGAGATGGGCAGAAGGGGAGGGAGAGGGAGAGAACCTCAAGCAGACTCTGCACCAAGCACGAAGCCAGATGTGGGGCTCGATTCCACAACCCTGAGATCATGACCTGAGCTGAAATCGAGTCAGATGCTCAACCGACTGAGCCACCCAGGCGCCCCCACATTCTAAATATTTAAAGAGGGATTGGTCCTTGCATGTCTTCTTTATTCTAAACCAAACATCCTTAGTTCCTGCAACTGGTTCTTGGTTCCCAGGCCTGTCGTCCTCAATTCCCTGTTAACTATACCCTAATGTAGGATGCATCTTTTTAGAAAGATGGTTTGACCAGAGTCATGGCACATTTTAGCCACAAGGGGAAGCTAGAGGCTCCCTTAACCCGCCCTAGAGGAGGAGGAAGCTAGAACCTGGAAGAGGGTACAGAGTTGAGAAAACATTGTTTTGGCTTCTTCCCCTCTCCCTGTTAGCATCTCTATCTCTCGGAAGCACATGCCTCTGGTCTTATCAAAAGGACCAGGGTTTGCCTCCTGCGTGGGAAGAGAACGTGCCCTTAGGGCCCAAGGGGAAGCCAGGCAAAGGAAATACGGAGTGGCTGGCCTGCAGCTGTACTCCAGGTCCGGAAGGGCTTGTGGTCCTTTAACCCAGGCCTTCTCATCACCCAAGTAAAAGGGCCAGATAAAAGGGGCCAGAGAGGCTTTTCATGTGCCTTTGGCCTGGACTTAGTTCTAGGGAAAAGGTGTGCCTGAAGCCGGCTCAGCCGTAAGGGCAGGCCAAGACCGGGCCATCTCTACCTCCTTCCAACAGAGGAACAGCCAACAACCAACAAAGAGTAAGTAACTACAGTTGGATGATTCCATCCCATGGCCCAGGTTCTGGGCTGCTATTACTGCAAGCAAACATTGCAGTTATCTTTTGAACCAGTTTTGGTTTTGGTTCTTATTGAAATCATGGGTTATGAGGACCAACTTTTTCCTAAATAAAGCTAACCCTAGATCCTGCAAGGTTTAGCATCAAAGAAGTCAAAGAGGAAGGGATGACTAAGGAGCCCCTACTCTATCATTACCTTTAGGTTCTCTTGCTTCCGTTACCCTGTCAACTCTGCCCTGGTACCCAGGGGCCACAGCCTTCCCTTACAGTTGGAATGAAAGTGTGGACACCACCCCCCTTCCCTCATCTATTGATTTTCTCTTGGCTCCGCTAAAATAAATGGCTTTGCCAATATGGGAATTGGTTCCAACATAATTAATCTGTCCCCAGGTTCTAACCCAGCTCAATCGCTATCTGAGAGACCCATACACTTGCCCAAAGGATCTGATACAAGTCTTCAGGTATCCTCTTTGCATTCCTCATTTCTACATGGAGGGCACCATCCTCCAGCCCGGCCCCCAGGAGTCCCCTCATTGGCAGTCTTAACATCTTCAATCTCTAGACAAAGTGTGAGAGCCCACTCTGCAGCCTGCCCATTTATGCTGCTCAGATCATGGAATCAGATTTGAGAAATGTCCCTCCTCCTTAACAGAGTAACCTCAATAATGAATGACCTTGCTCTTCAGTTAGGACCCTGCCTTCTCATAGTGCGGTGTGTCTTGAAGCATATTCACACAGAATTCACAAAGTAGACGGGAGGGCCAGGCCAGTCCCCGGCCAGGGCAGGCCTCCATGAACTTGGGCCTTCACTGCAGTAACTTTGGGCAGCTCTGGATGACGAATGAGGCCTTGCTCTCGGAGGGGCTGCCCTCCCTCTGTGGCATCCAGAACCTGCTTCATGTAACAGAAGGTACCCTGCGTGCTGAAGAGGATCCAGCAAGGGGCTCCCTTCAGGACGTGCTTAGCCCCAGAGCAGTGCAGAGACCGTAGGGAAGAGAGTATGTGCCACGGAGACTGCCTTCAGGTCCAGGTAGCCAATGAAGTCCTGCAAATTCACCTTTTGCAGACCTCACTGATTTTGGCAGGCTCATGAGAGAGGGAGAGTTGGTGCCTAGGTCTCTGCCCGCATGGGGGCTGCACCCTACAGAGCACTGTGCCCTCTGCCAGGGCTCCCACATACTCTTCAGGCTCTAGAGCTGTGCCACCCTCCTCCAGCACCGGGGGGAAGGGTTCGCCTGCAGGCGTCAGGGTGCTCAGAACTTGGGCTGAGGTCCTCAAGACTGTGGCCAAATGCCCTTGGATGGCCTTGCTCACTGGGTCTTGGCTCTGGCAGCCAGCAGGTCTGTGTTCTCCACAAGCCTAAGATGACTGTGGTGAGGAAAAAAATAACATTGTATGACACGATTCCAGCTTTAATACCGTTTCTGTGAAGAGGTGAGGATACAAAGAAATATATAGATGTCTATGTGCATAAATACGTGAATTTTAAATACCTGGAAATGTTAAAGAGCTCATTTTAAGAGCCCTTAGGCAAAGCCACCCCTTCTCAACTCCCACTTTCTCCAGGCTCTGGAGGTGAGCCCTGGCTGGGGCTGGGAAGGCGGGCCCCTGGAGGGAGCCCTCACTCGGTCTCTCTGGCCGGGTCCCCAGCTCGCCCTCCCGAGGCCGGCTCCGCCCGACAAGACGCTCCAGGCAAGGTCAAAGGCCCATCTGTCCTGGGCTTGTCACGCCTCTGCCTGGTCCCCGGGGGAGGGCCGGCGTCCGCCCTCTGGGCTGCAGCGCCAGGTCCGACCGCTCGGGGCCGCCCTCCCAGCTCCGGAGGCCAACGGCGCGGTGGAGACGCCCACTGCGGGGCTTCTGGCCACCAGGTGGCGCCACTCGGCCGCCAGCGCGCCGCTCCAGGGTGGTCCAGGGAACCTAGGACCAAGGACCACTCTGAGCCAACCCGCCCGACCTCACTCCTCGGTCACACCGGCTCCGTGCCTGGGGCTAAGGGGGAGGGGTAAGGCATTTTCAGCGGGATTACTGAACAGTCTAGTAAAAAAAACTTTCCACCCCACCCACCACTCTCGCATCAATTTAAAAAATAATAATAAACTGTGATAAGGGAAGTTGTGGGCGACAATGTAATAGTACGGAACAGCATGGATACTGACAGCAGTAGAGGGCTCTGTTTAAGAAGGAGCGTGGGTTCCGGAGTCTAAATGCGTTCGAATCCTACTTAATGACCTTGTGCACTAATCTCCATATCCCACGGCCTCATCTGCAAATGCAGATAATTTACATAGAACCTACACATGGAGTTGTGAACAGAAATGAAATGAATTGATACACTACATATGTATGTGTGTGTATTTAATATACATACATATTAAATTATATATGTACAGGGCGCCTGGGTGGCTCAGTTGGTTAAGCGACTGCCTTCGGCTCAGGTCATGATCCTGGAGTCCCGGGATCGAGTCCCGCATCGGGCTCCCTGCTCGGCGGGGAGTCTGCTTCTCCCTCTGACCCTCCTCCCTCTCATGCTCTCTGTCTCTCATTCTCTCTCTCGCAAATAAATAAATAAAATCTAAAAAAAAAAAATTATATATGTACATGTATATGTATATATCTATAAATTATATTATATATATGTAATATAGATAAAGTTACAGAGATATATGTAATAGCATGCAAATGCCTAACATAGTGAGCACCAATGTTAGCTGTATTGTATATTTCAGTATGCAGTGTCTATGAAATACTAATTTTTAAAAACATCTTTCATTCAAACAAGACAAAGTCACACCTTTGGGGCTTTTCTGTTGTCTTTTTATATGGAGATTTTCAAATGTTTCTAAAACTAGCGAAAATAGTATAATGAACCCTCATGGACCCATCACCTAGTTTCAATAATTATCAACACATGGCCAATTCTGTTTAGTCTATACCCCGTGCCCCCTCCCACAGTCAGCTGGGTTATTCTAAAGCAAACCCCAGATCTCATATTATTTCATTCCTACACACTTGACTATTGCACAGTAATGTTTAAAGCTCAATGTTTATTTAATATTACCTCTATGTATAATCTGTTGTATTCATCAGTCCACGATTTCCCATGACACTGAGTATCTATCTTTCCTACAGTAGCATTTGACACAGAAATTGGAACTGAATACTGAATCAGTCAAGAAACATTTGGAGCAACTGGTTTTTTTGCTGGAAAACATTTCCGCTTCTCAAAAGATGTGTTCTAAGGAAGGAACATTGCCTTCAGCCCCTGGCTTTCTCCCAGCGAGAACCCAGAGGCTGTTCTTCTATCCATGGAGACCCAGCTCAGGCTGAATTATCAGAGTCAGGGAAGGAGACTTCTCCTAAGTACATAGTCAGACTCCTGCACTGAGAGCAGGATATGATCCATTTCAAGAAGGAAACCGCTTCCCCAGACACTTGAAGGTTTTAGGATACGCGCCCAGTACTTCAGGGGGTAAACCATTATCTGCCTAGAGTGTTCCTTACACGGTACCAATGTCACTTTCACAATGAAAATTTAACCAAATTTTTTTTCCTCGAGGCATTTGGAACTATGTTAACATTTTAAACTATTGACGTATATATAGGTACATACACACCTGCCTAATATTCTTTACATTGAGAGCCCTTTGAGGCAGAAAAAAGAGGGAAGCCGAACACATAATAAGGTCTTGTTTCAACTGTGTCCTTTTGAATTTCCGCAATATTGTCATTACACACTGCCTGAGTGACAGACAGCGAGCGGAGGCAGATCACACTGCGCTGTGGGGTAGTTTTGAGCTTCTTTGGAAAGGGTTATCTTATTTCCAGTATAATTAATAACAGTAGCCAACATCAGGGTGTCTCAGACCTTGTAATATTTATATTATTGTTACTAAGGGACTTTCACAAGAGAAGACTAATCCTCACGACCCTATGAAGTTGGGATTACACCCATCTCACAAAGGAGGACCCTGAGACTAAAATGCAAGAGAATCCAGGACTACACACATGCACAGACACACACACAGTATTCCAATTTATAGTTTGATGAGCTAAGTGGATTCTCTCACTGAATTAGCACTGGTATACAAATCTTGGTGCTGTTCTCTTGTTATATTTATAAAGTAGGCATCTGTCTTCCTCTCATTCTCAAAACAGGAAAAAATGTAACCATGTTGTATCAAGCAGAGAGACTGTCTAGACCTAGGTATATAATTCCCAGTTTCCTCCATTCGCTTTTAGCAAGCTGGCTGAGCTCTCTAGCACAATTACGCCTTCTCCTGATCGTTATTCTCCAGTGTCTGGGTTAGGATTCTAAGAGCCCCATAAGGATAGGTCTCCAGTTCCTCCAGCCTCTGCACCTTGAGGATGAGACTCCTTAGGGATCAATAGAGCTGAGCAGCAGTTGACTCTCCTTCTATCACACATGCAAGCCAGAGGCACGAAGGTCCAGGGCAGTACAGTCTTGTAAGAACCAGGGCCCTCCCACACTTCCAGGAGAGGGGCGAGGAGGTAACCATTATGTCCATGGCTGTTGGTGGATGGTCTGAAGCCGAAATCAAGAATTCCTCGGAATCCCTTTCTTCTTTCAAAATCTTGATCCTTTGGGGCGCCTGGGTGGCTGATTCAGCATCTGACTCTTGGTCTCAGCTCAGGTCTCGATCTCAGGGTGGTGAGTTCAAGCTCTGTGTTGAGCTCCACGCTGGGCGTGGAGCCCACTTTAAATACATACATACATACATAAAATAAAATCTTGAGGGGCGCCTGGGTGGCTCAGTCGTTAAGCGTCTGCCTTTGGCTCAGGTCATGATCCCAGGACCCTGGGATTGAGCCCCACATCGGGCTCCCCGCTCAGCAGGAAGCCTGCTTCTCCCTCTCCCTCTCCCACTCCCCCTGCTTGTGTTCCCTCTCTCACTGTGTCTCTCTCTTTAAAAAAAAAAAAAAGTTATTAAAAAATAATAAAAAATAAAATCTTGACCCTTCTAGTAAGATGTAATCATCCCCTTCTTCACATGATCATGACGGCTTGAGCACATTCCCTATGCCCTTGCATTCCATTGTTTGATAGTCTTGTTAGCCTCTCCTCTCTCCACGACCAACATTGTGAAGGAGGAGATCGGCCCCTTCATCTTCAGGTTCCTCAGGGCCCAACCTCATAGAAAGTAGCTGCCCAATAAACGTTGATTGACTTTATGACTCAGAGCACTGGGGCAACTTGGTATCACCTTGATTTGGCTCTTACCCATCTGCAGCTAACTCACATGCTGTTGTATTTTTTTTAATCTTTTACACATCGCCTGGGGTTTTGTGTTTGTCTTTTTTAATACAAATGCTCCAGATCCCAAAGTTCCTTGCTAAGTGAGGAATGTGCCAGCTTGAGGTATCCCTGGGGTGCTACTAACTATAAAACTTAAGAGCTACTAGAGGTGCAACCAGTGAGGAAAGAGTGCTTGCCTAATGTAGCTCTTGCTGTCAATCATCCGTTTCCTCCTCCTTGGACTTGTGCGCCCTTGGGCTAGAGTAGAGTTGTCTGGCTGGGTCAGCCAACAAGTAATATGCGGAAGAAAGCCTGAGCTAGCCTTCAGAGCTCAGCGTCATCCTCCCTATTTGAAGCTGATGCTGTGTGTCTGGCAACAATCCACAACTGGAAGATGTTATGGCTCCTGGACTTACTTGTTAGAAAGGGGCATCTCTTTGCCGACTGCTGCATTCTGAGGGAGTCTGATCCTCTTGCTCTTCCAACCAGCCCAGAGTTCGGCTGCCTTTCTAGAAGTGTCCCTGAAGTTAACATTTCTTCTTTCCACCCTATCCCACTAAGGCTTGCTGGAAGACATGCTGCGTGGCATGTCTCCATCACTCATTCTTTGCCCACGTCCGTCCAGGACATTTGTGTGGCTTGTGAGAATGTAATGCAATGTCTGCAGTGGGCGGCAAGTGCCGTGTGAGCTGGAGCGTCCCAGCCTCTCTGAGGTCTGCCTAGAGCCTCCCCACTTAGGTCGTCTTGCACACCACCATCAGGTACATCTTCCTAGGATGCCTACTCTCCTTGGGCTGCTTCTCTTTCAGGAATCTACAGTGGCTGTCCACTGCCTACTGGGAAGGGAAAAAGTGGCATCTTTGGTGAGTACCCACTACCCTACGTACCAGGGATTCACACATTCTACTGAAGCCTGTGGCTCAGTGGTATTCTCTCCATTCATAAGATGCAGACTCTGCAGCTCAGAGAGGTTAAGAAACTTGCTCCAAGTCATACGCCTTGTAAGCAGTAGAGCCAGGACTGACCCTAAACTCCACACCCTCAACACCAACTGCCCCCATGAGGGTAGAACACAGGTTGGTAAAGCACTCTGGAATTCAAACCTTTCTTCATCTGTCCCCACCTGACCTCCTAGTTTCTACAGTCAGATCATTCTCTGAAAGGCCCTCACACCCCTGGCTCCTTCAGGCAACGAATAAATACTGTTGGTGGAAATGTGTAAAAATGACCTTCTCACGAGTGGGAAAGTAACCGGCAGGGTGAAGACTCTTAGGCCTTCAATGGCACTCCCCACTGCCCCTGGGAGCCTGCCCTTTGTCAGTGCCCTCCAGCCAAAGACCACCAGAACACACCTCCAGTCAGCTATGGGCTCAGGGCCTTGCTGGGCTGGAGGAGATCATGGAGCCTCAGTGAGAGGGTGTCCCAAGGAGCTGACGGTAGGATTTGGGGTTGTGTTCAGTGATTCTGGGGAGGGCTCAGGAAGTGGGGCTCTGCTCTGGAGTGGATGTTGTCAGGAAGCAGAGGTGCTGCTATGATGGGTACCTTCATTCTTATCTAGAAGGCAGGAGGAGAGAAGTGAGCCTACAGCTACTGTGGAGAAAGAAACCGCAGTTACTCATATCACCCAGGAATAGGGGAATGTTAGGTGGTCATTTTTGTGATCCGGACAATTTCTTGTTTCTGATTACAGTCAGACATGATGACAGATGGGTCTTTTTTTATTTTTTTAAGATTTTATTTATTTATTTGACAGAGAGAGCCACAGCGAGAGAGGGAACACAAGCAGGGGGAGTGGGAGAGGGAGAAGCAGGCTCCCGGCCGAGCAGGGAGCCCGATGTGGGGCTCGATCCCAGGACCTGGGGATCATGACCTGAGCCGAAGGCAGACGCTTAACAACTGAGCCACCCAGGCACCCGACAGATGGGTCTTGTTTTTGTCTTGATCCCCCACAGTCAAAGAGTGGCCTTGTCTGACCTGGGTGTTGTGTGAAATGGACACGAGTGTACCACAGACTAGTCAATCGCATGAGGTCAGCTGCTTTTCTCCTCTCTCATTCCACTTTCTCTGTCTTGCTGGTGTTACGGCTTACATATTTGGTGTCCTCAACCCACGACCCTGTTTGGACCCTAGTTCTCTCCATTCACTGAATTTCTGCCTCCAACAAACAACTTAGCACTCACTGTGTGTCCACATGCCCATGGAGACTGAACCTGGGTAGAGGGGTGCAGGCATTTCTGGAGAAGAGTGGGACCAGCGTGGAAGAGCTGATGGGCACAGAGAGCCCAAGAAGCCCACCCTGTGACCACCCAGCCAAGTGTGATGGGGGAGGGGGGGTGGAGGAAAGGTATTCCTCGTTACCAAAGAACCAAGGGCACTTTGGGAATCTGAGGGAACATGCTGCTAGCTTGTAGCTCTGGCCGAGCCCTGAACACAGACAGAGTCCCTCAAGGGGGACCTCTGTCTGGATGCTGGTGCCCCCCCAAACCAGAGAGGGCTGGTTCTGAAATCACTGGGAGAGATCTAGTGGGAGCTGGGGGCACTGCAGAGTGAAAGATCTAACCATTGTATGACCCAACGGACATCCACAGAATGGGAGACAAAAGCTATGCCATTTTTGTGTTTTACAAAAGCATTTTTAAAGATTATAATACCCACTCACTATAACAATTTAAGCAAATTGAATGACAAAGATTTTTTTTTAATTCCTTTCTTCCTCCTCTGCCCAATCCCACCCTCTTAAAGTAACTGACGTTAGCATATCAGTATAGATCCGTCCATGCTTCCATGCTTATACAGAGTTGCCTATTTAGAGTCTCACTTTTGCTTTTTACAAAAACATGATCATGCTCTTCATATTATTCTACCACTTGCTTATTTGCACTTAACAATATGTCTTCTACACCTTTCCAAGTTAATATGGATAAATCTGTCATTCATTTTATTTGATGATTGCATAATATTCCATAGAATGGATATACCATAATTTATGAAATCAGCCCAACATGAACCATGGGTTTGGGTTCTATCTTATCAGCTTTGTTTGCTAATGGTTAAGTCGGGGCTAGTCTTGCTTAGTTGTAATCTCTTAAATAACGAAGACCATGTCTGAAATACAAATTTCCTTCCTAGAACCTAACACATCACTGCCTACACACATCACACATTTGACATGACATGAATACTCTTTTAATTTTGGAAATGCTCATAATGTCTTCTTTCCATTTGCTAAAAGGAAGACAGTTCTTAGGATGAGAGGCTCATATTTGGCACATTTACTGAGCAGGAGGAGATAATTTTTAATTTCCTAATCCCATATGGTCCAATTTTTCTCCATATGCCAATCTCCCTCCCAACACGTGCCTCAGATTTTCCCATGAAAATACTGTTGTGTCACTACAGAAATCATTTCAATTCAATCCCTCGCATCATAAAATAATTCAAGTTTTGGAGCAAGGCTGCCTAATAGAACGCCCTGGTTTTAAAAGATGTACCGAGTGAGGCTCGAAGGGATCGGTAACTTGCAGCTGGGCTAGGACCACCCCCAGAGCCCCCTCCATTGCAGGACACAGCCCCCCAGGGCTTGGGGGTGGAGGGGCTCAGCACACAGGCAACTGTATTTTTATTGGAGGAGGATTTAAAAGTAGACTATTAATGCTTTTCAAAGACTGAAACAGGTAAATGACTAGTGCCACTTACTAGCCATCCCTCTGAAGAGGGAACTCTTTCCATCAGACACTGAGTCTATAGCTTGTTTTCCCCAGGGCTGCTCTGGTCCCAGCTTGCAGTTTTCTCCTCATCCAGCAGTGATTCGGGTGGTGAATGCACTTCTTTCCTCACATTCCCGCATGATGCCTGGCATTCCAGCGTGCCCTGACCTGGAGTTGGAGCTGTTTACTATCTGGTTACATAAAGGTGAAATCCGCCAGGCATGGACAAAGAGACCCTGGTCAGGAATGCATCCAGCTTATAAAATTTTTGAGATAGTTTTTAATGGGAAACAGTACCAAAAAAATCTTATTTTTGCTACTTATACAAAAACGTATGAACACATCATCACTAGGCCCCCTCCTAGTGCCTTAGAAAAGGCCAGGTGCTGCCAAGTGAAGGGTGCTGAAGATTAATTTCCTTTAGTTTCAGGGTAAGATTGCCCCTGGGCCTTACATAGAGTAAAGTAGGGCATAGCTGGGGCATGCTTTCTGATCCCCCACATATATCTGGACAAAGCTGCTCAGACCCTCTTGGGAGGCAGTAACACAGTAACCAGAAGCCCCCAGAGTAATCAAGTCAGTTCCTATTTCAAATATTTTATCAGACCATATGTCAAATGATGCCTCTTGACTTTTCAAAGAAATATAGGCAATAATGTTATAAAATGGAAGTTCAAAAGACAAAGAAAACAAAGCAAACAAAACAAAACAAACAACAAAAAAACCAACCCTTTTCCCTCTCCCCACCAAGTGAGTATAAATGGAGACAGAACTAGCAATTGTTTCCTATGGATGTTTTGTTTCCTGTCTCAGAATGGAAAAAACAAACACGGGAAGTCCAAGAACAGAACAGAGCCTCTGTAGACACTGAAATTTCTGCCTGCTAGGAAAATAGCAGGAATCTTTAAAAAGAAATCATCTTCCTTTATTAGGTAGCAATAATTATGTTGCCAAGAAAATCCTGCCTCCTTAGACTTACCTTGGATAAGAAGCAAAATGTAGCCAGAAAGGACAAGTTGAGTTCAAAAGACTAGAGAACCTTCTTGTCCCTGTCCTCAGCTTTCCTTTCTGTGGTAACCAGACCCAAGATTTCAGAGCAAAACCCTGAGGCAGACACGCTGTATAGGTCTCCCGTACCCAAAGACTCAGGCCCATTATTCCACGGACTTCTAAGGGGCTGTCAGAGAACAGATGTGCAGTGAGAAGCTATTCTCCAAGCATTTAGGAATCAACCATGAGGGTCAGGGAAGAGGAGCTCATTTTGCTTTCCAGGAAACACCCTCTTGCTGAAAGGCAGGTGATACATATGTAGCACTTCCAGAGTTAGCCCAGCACAGCGGCCCCTTCGTTATAGTAATAGCGATAACAGTCATAGCTACTGTTTATGGAGACTTACTATGTGCTATAAATGTATCATCTTGTGTCATCCTCATAACAACCCTATCAATATTCATTCCTCTTTTACCTACAAGAAAACGGATTTAGAGATACTAAGAAACATACCTAGGGGCGCCTGAGTGGCTCAGGTGTTTTGCGTCTGCCTTCAGCTCAGGTCATGATCCCAGGGTCCCGGGATCAAGCCGCGCATCGGGCTCCCTGCTCTGCCGGAAGCCTGCTTCTTCCTCTCCCACTCCCCCTGCTTGTGTTCCTGCTCTTGCTATCTCTCTCTGTCAAATAAATAAATAAATAAAATCTTAAAATATATATATACCTAATAGCATACAGCTAGTAAGTGCTAAATAAAGCTGGTACTCAAACTAGTTCTATCAGATTGCAAAAGCCATTCATTTAACCACTGCGCTTTCCTATCTCCTTTAATGGACATTTGATGGATTTCTGAGTGATTGACTAGAAAAACAGAAAGACAGAAGGGGAGAAAGGGAGGAAGGGAGAGAAAGAAAGGAAGAAAGAGAGAGAGAGGGAGGGAAGGAGGAAGAGAAAGGAAGGAAGGAAGGGAGGGAGGGAGGAGAAGAGAGAGAGATGGAGGAGAAAGAAAGAAAAGAAAGAAAGAAAGAAAGAAAGAAAGAAAGAAAGAAAGAAAGAAAGAAAGAAAGAAAGA
>NW_023270305.1:23662933-23750587 GCF_011800145.1 Mirounga leonina
AGAAAGAAAGAAAGAAAGAAAGAAAGAAAGAAAGAAAGAAAGAAAGAGAAAGAAAAAGAGAGGGAGGGAGGAGGGAGGAGGGAGGGAGGGCGGGAGAAAGGAAGAAGGAAAAATCCAGTTAAACATATCCACAAAGATTCGCCAGTCCCTGCTCAGTGGTGGGGTCAACAGAAACTGCTGTGGGGCAAGCTCCATTCCCTCACCAGTTCCAGCATCAGAATGACCTGCACACTCTGGAGGACAGTCTGGAGGTTCCTCAGAAAGTTAAAAATAGAGCAACCCTATGACCCAGCAATTGTACTACTAGGCATTTATCCAAAGGATAAAAAAATACAGATTCAAAGGGGGTACATGCACCCCAATGCTTACAGCAGCAGTATTAGCAATACCCAAACTATGGAAAGAGCCCAAGTGTCCTTCGACTGATGAATGGATAAAGATGTGGTATATATACCATGGAATATTACTCAGCCATCAAAAATAATTGAAATCTTGCCCTTTGCAACGACACTGATGGAGCTAAGGAGTATTATGCTAAGTGAAATAGGTCAGTCAGAGAAAGATAAATACCATATGATCTCACTCATATGTGGAATTTAAGAAATAAAACAGATGAGCATAGGGGAGGAGGAGGGAGAGGGGAGAGAGGAAAATAAACGACAAGAGACTCTTAACAATAGAGAATAAACTGAGGGTTGATGGAGGGAGATGGGTTGGGGATAGGCTAAATGGGTGAAGGGTATTAAGGAGGGCACCTGTGAGCCCTGGGTGTTGTATGTAAGTGATGAATCACTGAATTCTACTCCAGAAACCAATATGCACTGTATGTTAATTGAGTGAAATTTAAATAGATGATAGATAGACGGTAGATAGATAGATGAAAGAAAGAAAGAAGGAAGGAAGGAAGGAAGGAAGGAAGGAAGAAGGAAGAAAGAAAGAAAGAAAGAAAGAAAGAAAGAAAGAAAGAAAGAAAGAAAGAAAGAAAGAAAGAAAGAGAAAGAAGGAAGGAAGGAAGAAAGAAAGAAGGAAGAAAGAAAGAAAGAAAGAAGGAAGGAAGGAAGGAAGGAAGGAAGGAAGGAAGGAGAAAGAAAGAAAGAAAGAAAGAAAGAAAGAAAGAAAGAAAGAAAGAAAGAAAGAAAGAAAAGAAAGAAAGAAAGAAAGAAAGAGAAAGAAGGAAGGAAGGAAGAAAGAAAGAAGGAAGAAAGAAAGAAAGAAAGGAAAGAAAGAAAGAAAGAGAAAGAAGGAAGGAAGGAAGAAAGAAAGAAAGAAAAAGAAAGAAAGAAATCTTTCTGGGATGGGCTGCGCTGGGCCCATTCCAAACCTACGGAGTCAGAGTCTCTGGGGATGGGGCCTAGGAATCCTCATGTTCCATGCCTCCCCCATCTGCCCCCCACCCCCAGGCAATTCTGCTGTGTTGCTGCTTGTGGGATGTCTGCAAACACGCTGGTGGACGGCCATGCCTCCTGGCTCACCTGGAAGACTCACTTGTCCTGGCGTAAGTAGCAATAGATTTTTACTACTCATCTCGGGCCATTTGGTTACCAGTTCCTGTTGGAAAGGCAAGTTAAATTTATTTCTTTTCCTCTACCATTTTCCAAATAAGGAGCTAGTTTAACAGTCATTGGGCCCAAATTCTGGAGTCCTTTTAGCAATATCTGTGTCTGTGCACAAACAGGATTGGCAACCAGAAATAACCCACCAGAAAGAGTAGCCACGATAAGTGTTGACCTAAGCTAACTATAATTTTCACATCTGACCCTCAAGCCACAATCCTGTACTGCATTTCTTTGAGCTCAGGAAGTTCTTAAATAGCACTTAGTTTATGATAAAACACACTCTGTTGCCTCTCAGAAATGAGCTTTCATTAAGCAGAGGCAGAACTGTTCTAGTTAATGGGCTTTCAACAAACATGAACACTGTACCAAGCTATGGGACAATGATTCTTTGTGTTGGGAGTTTGACATGGGTTACATCATCACACACTGTGGCATGTTCAACAATCTCTCTCATTGTATATGCCCTTCTTCCTTCTTACATTGTGACTCTGACACTCCTGCCAGTGAGAGGTGGGGTCTGTTTCCTTCCCTTGAATCTGGGCAGGCTTGTGGCATAGCAGAAGTGACACTATGTAAGGATATACCACCTTTATTTATTAATTTGCTTGGTGATGGACATTTGGTTGTTTCCAGTTTTGTGCTATTACAAATAAAGCTGCTATGAACATTTGTGTACAGTTCATTGTGTGGACATGTACTTTCTTTGCTCTAGGAGTAAATGGCTGGATCATATGGCAGGTGTATTGTTAAACGTTAGGAAACTGCCAAATAGTTTTTGCAAAGTGTTGGACCATTTTCCATTCCTGCTAGAAGTGTATGAGAGTTCCAGTTCCTCCACTTCCTCACCAACATTGCATATGGTCAGTCTTCTTAAGTTAGCCATTCTAATCGGTATGGAGTGGTATCTCACTGGGGTTTTAATTTCCATTTCCCTAATGACTAATGATGTCAAGCATCTATGCATGTGCTTGTTGATCATTCATGTATCTTCTTTGGTGAAATGTCTATTCTAACATTTTTGATGTCTTAATAGGGTTGTTTTCTTTCTTTTTTAAAAAATTAATTTTAGGGGCGCCTGGGTGGCTCAGTTGGTTAAGCGACTGCCTTTGGCTCAGGCCATGATCCTGGAGTCCCTGGATCAAGTCCCGCATCGGGCTCCCTGCTCGGCAGGGAGTCTGCTTCTCCCTCTAACCCTCCTCCCTCTCATGCTCTCTGTCTCTCATTCTCCCTCTCTCAAATAAATAAATAAAATCTTTAAAAAAAATTAATTTTATTTATTTTTTTAAAGATTTTAGGGTGCCTGGGTGGCTCAGTTGGTTAAGCGACTGCCTTCAGCTCAGGTCATGATCCTGGAGTCCCTGGATCGAGTCCCGCATCGGGCTCCCTGCTCGGCAGGGAGTCTGCTTCATCCTCTGACCCTATCCCCTCTCATGTGTTCTCTCTCTCTCTCAAATAAATAAAGATTTTACTTATTTATTTATTTGTCAGAGAGAGAGCACAAGCAGGGGGAGGGGCAAAGGGAGAGGGAGAAGCAGGCCCCCTGCTAAGCAAGGACTTAATCCCAGGACCCTGGGATCATGACTTGAGCCGAAGGCTGACACTTAACCAACTAGCCACACAAACCCACTGAGCCACACAGGTGTCCCTTTTTATTTATTTTTGAGAGAGAGAGAGTGTGCATACGTGTACACGAGCAGGGGCTGGGAAGGGGAGAGGGAGAGAGAATCTTAAGCAGGCTCCATGCCCAGTGTGGAGCCCTCCACAGGACTCGATTGTCATGACCCTGAAATCATGACCTTAGCCAAAATCGACTCTTAACTGGCTGAGCCACCCAGGTGCCCCAGTGTTGTTTTCTTATATTGAGTTTTGAAGGTTGTTTATATTTTCTAGATACAAGTCCTTTATCAATATGTACATTGCAAATATCTTCCCCTAGCCCATGGCTTGTCTTTTCATTCTTTCTAAGAGCAGAAGCTTTTAATTTTGATGAAGTCCAATTTATGAGTTTGTTCTTTTATAGATCATGCTTTTAGTGTCATAACTAAGAAATCTTTACCTAAACCAAGGTCACAAAGATTTTTCTCCTATCTTTTGTCTACAAGTTTTATAGTTTTAGCTTACATTTAGGTCTATGACCCATCTTGAATTAATTTTTGTATGTGGTACAGAATATGAATTGGAATTCTTTTTGTTATTTTTTGCTTTTGTAAATCCAATTGTTCCAACAACATTTGTTGAAAAGACTATCCTTTCACCACTGAATTATCTTTTCATCTTTGTAAAATAGTCATCAATGTATGTGTAGATCTCTTTCCACACTCTTTATTCTGTTCTACTGATTTAGTTCTATTTTGTGCCACCACCCACTGTGTTGATAAGTTTGAAACTAGATAGTTTTAGTTCTCCAATTTTGTTCTTTTTCAAAGTTGTTTTGACATTCTGGGTCCTTTGCATTTCATATAAATTTTTAGAATCAGGTTATAAATTTTAATTGAAAAAAAAAAAGCCTGCTGGGATTTTGAAAGAGATTGCCTTAAATTTATAGATCAATTGGTGAGAACTGACATTTTAACTATACTGAGTCTTCTGACCCATAAAAAAGATAGACTTCTCAATTTATTTAGGTCTTCTCTCATCAATGCCTTATAGTTTTCAGTGCACAGGTCTTAACACATCTTTTGTCAGGTTTATTCCCTAAATAGTTCATATTTTTTATGCTCCTTTAAGTGGTCTTAAATTTTTTTCAATTTCTGATTATTTGTTGCTAATATTCAAATAGTAGAACTAAATTTTGAGTTCTACTTTTTAATTTCTTGTTTTTTTATAGTTCTCTGTTTTTTTGTTATTAAAAGCATTCCATGGGATCAGCTCAAGTCATGATCCCAGGGTCCTGAGATCGAGTCCCGCAATGGGCTCCTTGCTCAGTGGGGAGCCTGCTTCTCCCTCTCTCTGCCTGCTGCTCCCCCTGCTTGTGCTCTCTCTCCCTCTCTCTGACAAATGAAATCTTTAAAATAAATAAAAGCACCCCATAATTGCTTCACTTATGCAAAATCTTCTCATCTAAGAATGTAAGTTTTTGTGTTATAATTTTCTTCTGCTCCCTGAATAGTTTGTTTTCTCTAGGTTTCTTTGCTATTGTTTGGGTCTTCATCTTTCATGTTAAAGGATTGATTTTTTTTTTTTTTTGGCAGTCCATTCATATTCAAGAGGAAGACACTAAAAAGCCAATTAGAAGTTCTATATGCATGGGCAAGGATGGTTCACCGCTAGCCATATCTGTAGAGTAACTTCCCACTCCAAAAAAAACCCCTAAAATGTCAGAATCTGTGATATTTTTGCCTTTGGCTAGACAGGTTCTCCAGAAAAGAATCCTCCAAAAAAGCAAATAAAAAAATGTATATTATGTACTCTGATGAAATATATCAATACTTTCAGAAGATAATGAGATAAAACAAAGCTATGTGAAAAATGCTTCAATTTCCAAAATATTAAAAATTTGTGAATCCTACGCTTACCATTCCTCCACATTCATTATGCTTGATTCACTCTGATTTGCTGATGACTTTCCAAATATAGCATTCAGAACTAACCTAATATTCCAGAAATAGTCTGGCCAACCTACAAAACAGTGACCTGATCTGAAAAATGTTCTTTCTCCTGATTTTGTTAGTGCTGTTTTAGCCTCATCACAGTGTGGTTTCATGCAGGCATAGCTCCTTTATTGCACTTCCCTTGAAATGCACTGCATTTCTTACTAATTGAAGTTTTGGGGCAACCTTGCATCAAGCAAGTCTATCAGCACCATTTTTCCAACAGTATTTGCTCACTTCATGTCTCTGTCACGTTTTGGCAATTCTTGCAATATTTCAAACATTTTCATTATTATATTTGAATTGCTGCAATCTCATGATACAACTTTAATGGATGAGATGTTGCTTCTTATGGATGAGCAAAGAAAGTGGTTTCTTGAGATGGAAATTACTCCTGGTGAAGATGCTGTGAAGATCGTTGAAGTGACAACAAAGGATTTGGAATATTGTATAAACTTAATTGATAAAGCAGTAGCAGGGTTTGAGAGGATGGACTCCAATTTTGAAAGAAGTTTTATGGGTAAAATACTGTCAACACATGCTACAGAGAAATTGTTCATGAAAGGAAGAGTCAATCAATGGGGCAAATTTCATTGTCTTATTTTATGAAATTGCCACCACCAGCCACCCCGACTTGAGCAACCACCACCCCATTCGGTCAGCGGCCATCATCATCAAGGCAAGACCCTCCACTAGCAAAAAGATTACCTGAAAGCTCAAATGATGGTATTTTTTGCAATGAAGTATTCTTAAAGTATGAACATTGTTTAGACATAATACTATTGTACACTTAATAGACTCCAGCATAGTGTAAACATAACTTTTATATGCACTATGAAACCAAAAACTTCATTCGACTTGCTTTATTGTGATATTCTTTACTGTGGTGGTCTGAAACCCAACTGGCAATACCTCTGAGGTATACCTGTATTTAGACTGTGGTCAGTAAAAAGCCCCCCAGCCGTCCAACCATTGGAAAGCGAATGCAACTCTATTAGTTTTCTATTCTTGTCATAACAAATTGCCACAAACTTAATGGCTTAAACAACACAAATTTATTATCATACAGTTCAATAGATCAGAAATCTGATACTGGTCTCACTTGGCTAAAATCAAGGTGTCAGCAAGACTGTGTTCCTGTCTGGAGGTTCTAGGGGAGAATCTCTTTCTTTGCTCATTCAGGTTGTTGGCATAATTCAGTTCATTGCAGTTGTGGCACTGAGACCCCCATTTGCTTGCTGACTCTCAACTGAAGGACTGTTCCCATCTTTAGAGACTACCCACATTTCTTGACTTGTGGTCTCCATTCTCCATCTTAAAAACCATCAATAGCAGGTCGAGTTCTTCTCATCCAAATCTCTCCTCCTTCTCCTATCCCCTCCCTCAATGCAGATGGAAAGTTCTCAATTTCAAAGACTCTTGTGATTAGATTGGCCTCACCTGGATAATCCAGGATACTTTCCCCAACTAAAGGTCAGTAAATTTACTCACATCAGCAAAGTCCCTTTTGCCATGAAGTTACATATTTACAGGTTTGGGGGATTAGGACTTAGACATCTTGGTGAGCAGTTAAGTGTGTGTGCTTTGGAATCCTCAGGGGTTTGAATCTGAGCACCTAATGGCTGAGCAATCTTGGACAAGTTACTTTAAATCTCTCCTTTATAATAATGGCATCTTCCCCAACTGACTCTCATAAGAACTACAGAACACATACACTTAGCAGGTGCCTAACATACATAAACGCTCAGTAACTGTTAGCTATTATTATTAAACTTAAATGAGGAACCTTTTCTTATCTCAATTAAATTCCATCAAATTGTTTCCAACCCAGGGCCACAGCCAGTCAAGATAGTTTTTAATCTCAATTCTGTGGTCTGCAATATTTTAACTTCCTTTTAGATTTGTGTTATCTTCCCCTGGATTAGCACGCTTGCTGCTTCATCCTGGTCACAAAGTTAAGGAAGGTCAAGCTGTAGCTTTCACACAAATGGAGACAGCTCTTATCTTTGAGAACAATCATGTGAGAGACCCTGACTCTCTGGGTCAGGGGCTAAGAAGGGGAAAGGAAATACAAAGGCTCCCGCCCTGAACGCATTCCTGGTCTAATTAGTAGCCCCTTTCAAAATAAGAAAAAAAAAAAAAAGGGTCACTGCAGATGGCACCCAAGGCCCACTCTAAGACAATTTACTTTTAAGTGGATAAAGGGGATAAGGAGATATTAACATCCTCACTTTATAGATTAATAAACAACTGAGGCTCAGGCCATTTTAAATGACTTTTTGGGGCTCAAATAGCTGATAGCAGAGGGAGGCCATGAACCCAGGATTTCTGACTCCAAATCCTACATTCCTTCCCTCTCCACACTCTTCCTTCTAATGGTTTGGAAACCAAAATGGAAAACATCTTCCTATGAACTGGAGCAGGTATACCACCGGCATATAGTTCTGCTTGCCACACCTTGGAACCTGAAAAGCCCCAGAAAGGGGACAACTAAATGATGGAAGAAATCCTGGGCCTTTGATGAAAGAAGAGCTACTTCATTAGAATAGAAAAAAAAAAAGAGAGAGAGAGAAATTGGAACTCTTCAGCTTAGAAATGTTACAGCTAAGGGAAAAAAAAAACAACCAATCCAGACTGACAGAACAAAGACTGATGGGCACTATTTCTGTAATCTAGTTGGCACCTTTCAAACTCCTGGTAAAGTACTTCTTCACAGAGCAGAAATGTATCCAACTCTCTACTTCCATGAAGTACTGCTAGCCAGAAAAATCAGTCTTCATAACAGTGAGTTCCTGGAAAAAATTTATAAATTGATCATTAGGAATTAAATTGTGTTTTCCCATTATTTCCCATTTCCCAGTAGCATGATCAAGCATCTTGACCAAGGCAGTATTGTGTCAAATAAATCACAGATATGGCCAACATAGATGAAAGCCCAATATTATGACTTCAAAATTCCATATTCATAAAAAAGGGTCAATATGTACCACATCCTGGTCGTGTGAGATCTCAATTTACTATAACGTGTGTATATAAATATACACAATTCATATATATTCAATACTAAAAGTGAAATTCTATCACATAAACTTCTCTTAAACTATTTAATTTTGCCTGCCTTTAGAATTTAGGAGGGCTTTTATGGAGATCATATGAGTAAGTCAAGTCTTCAAGAAAACAAACAAAAACTGTCCAGATAGGTTGTAATAATTCAAACCACCAACTAGTTGGATTTACTATTATCTGAGATATACTACATTTTAATCTATAAAATCCATTTTTATTGTTGAAAAAGTCTCAAAGGAGCAGCTGACCATGAATCTGAAATGACAATGATTGGGTTGTGACAGCCTATATTTCCCTCCCAAGTGTCAACCCCATGGCAGTGCCGAGGCCCTCTCCAATGGAATTGCCCCCTATCTGTCCTGAAGATTTATACTACCACCAGAAGCACGTTTATATATATTATTTCATTGTGAGAGATAGGACAGATATTACTGTTCTCATTTTACACAAAAAGATCTAAGGTTTAAGGTACCTTAAATGACTTTGCTCAAGGTCACACAGCTCATTAGTAGAACAGCTGGGACAAGAAGTCAGGTCTCACAAGTCCCGATACACAGTGCTACCTCAAAGTTATTAGGAGTTATTTTTGACTCATCCAAAACAACCAGAATGTAGTTAAAAGAGTTCTGTTTCTGTCCCTTCTCAATCTCAACACATTATCTTGAAATATGTATAAATTGTGCCTTAACTGAAAAATACCACTCTTTGCTGCAGTATATCCAGTCACCTGTCTGCTAGGACAAAAAGATATTTCTTCTAAGAATCTTGGGGAGTTGGCAAGATGTATACGTGATCAAAGCGGGACTTCTGGTTGATACAGTAGGACTACAGTCCAGACAGAATATAAAGCTAGGTCTTTCCAGTAAGGTATCTCCCACTTAATGGAGCGGTTTTTAAAATGCCTATGATCACTCCCTCTCATTAGATGGCCAATGGCACAGTGAGATTTTCTTGTGATCATAGATGTCTAGATTTTTCTCAAAGCCATATAGCTTTGGGGATGGGGGGGCGGGAATCAAAGTTCTAACTACTGTATTTCTTTTTTTCAACTGAGTTAGAATCTGGTACACCTCAGATATTTCTTCAAGCTCAGAAAGGCAAAATCAATACCTGGGTGTGCCAACACTATCATTCCCCTCCCCCATCACAGCAACCCATCCCATAACCTGGCCCCATCTATATTACCCATGACCTGAATAGAGGTGGCTAGTGTCATTAGGGAATACCATGGAACAGAAGCACTGTTGCTTGGCAACAATCTCCTCAGCTAGCTTCCCATAAGCTGGGATAGAAATTTCTTCCCCTTATCCAAGTTACCTCTGTGATATATACCAGCTTTAAGGATCCTCACATGAGCACTCATGATGCAAGAAGTTGGTAGGCAGCCTGAGCCACTCCTTTATTCACTAAAACTTTGCTACAAGAGCAAAATTACTAAGGAACAAGAATAATTGGATCAATTTACGAAATCTATCTGGATAATTCAGACAAGAAAAAAACTGTTACTCAAGAACAATTTTACTCATTTTATCCAAATAATTTTGGACAGCCCCTTCCCCCAAGTGATAACTCTTGGGTCAGAAAAGAATTTAAAACAAAAACAAACACCACCACATAGAACTGCTTCTTGAGCAGATGGTGTCATCTAGCCTAAACCATATATTGTATCAATGCAGAGGTAGACCTAGGAACTCTTACTATAATCCAGGTCTCCTCCCTCAGTCTCTGCCCTTTGCACTATACACAGTCACGTGCTCTTCACTGGAAGAGCATCACAGCCCACCAAACAACCCTGGGTTTGTTCAATCCAATGCGTCACACCTGGTGGCAGGTAGGTTGGGAGGTAGGCTCCAAGGGGTTTTCCCTGTGCATTTTCAGTGGCTTATGCTACAATTTATAAATCATGTGGTCTCCATTCACACATAATGGAAATAATCACCCAAAGCAGTCCTACTTCCTCAGAAACATAAATGAACTAAGGAAAATAACAGGTTTTACTGATTCCAAGACTAGTGTATAGAGCGGAAAGTGTAGGGACTCCAAGGTTATTACACAGCAGGAGGAGGTAAAACAGGCTGTGAACTATTTCGGTCTTTTTGGTCCTGTGGTAGAAATTTCAGTTCAAATAATAGCACTTTGCTAAGAAATATTGTGGTATTAAATAAACAATTGTATGAGGCCTTTTTAGAACAAGTCTATCAGTCCTGTAGATATTACTTATCCTTTTAACAGTTTAGCAAGAAAAGCTCTACCATGATTGAGGTCACTGATAGTGGAATCAGTCCTCTCGATTAGTTTGTATTAGGCAGAAAAAGCTCAGGTTTTATCATGTATCATACAGATGCATAAAACAAAATGCAATAGCATTCTCATTTTAGATAAAAGCCTCCTAAAGCCCTCTTGAACATACCATGAACAAGAATTTATATACTATAGGGGCGCCTGTGTGGCTCGGTCGTTAAGCGTCTGCCTTCGGCTCAGGTCATGATCCCAGGGTTCTGGGATTGAGCCCCGCATAGAGCCCCCCCATCACTCAGCAGGGAGCCTGTTTCTCCCTCTCCCATCCCCCCTGCTTGTGTTCCTGCTCTCGCTATCTGTCAAATAAATAAAATATTTTTTAAAAATTAAAAAAAAATTTATATACTATATACATAAACATTTTTGGTTTTATGTATTATTTTCTACATAAATCAGTCTCTTAATGAATTTCTCAAGCCTTTGAACAGCTATGAATGTAACATATGTATCAAAGTCTAAATAAAATCAGGTAGACTAGATAAGATAGTCTATTAACTTTCAAGGAAATTGGGTATATTCATAAATGTCTGCCTGTAGTCCAGGGCTCATTAAGTAGAGACAGCTCAAAACTTTAGTACTAGTGTCCCAGCAGAACCTGAACTGAGAGCTAGTGTACTACTCTGGTTTAGGAGTGCAGAGAAATGCTACTTTCTACTTACGGAATCATACGCTCCCGCTTCTCAAACTCTCTTTCCTAACTGCTCACTGTTGACAAGACCCCGGTGGTTTCTCTTCCCTGCCTCCAAATCCCCTGCCCCATAGTCCAGGATGACAGAACGGAAGCAGCCAGCCATCAGAGCAATGCAACCATAAGCCAGATCTAGAATCACATCTTTGGCTGGTGTTGGGTGAAATTAACCCACACTCCCCTTGGCCCACCCCCTTCCTCAGCCTATCTAACCAGCTAATGAAAGCCCTGACACACCCACTCTATTGACCCTTGTCTAAACTGAAGGGCTGCTGAGCCAAACCTTTTTTTTCCCTTTGTTGAAAAATACACATAAAATTACCATTTTAACCAATTTAAAGTGTACAATTTTATGGCATTTCGTATTTCACAATTTGCCTAACCATCACCACTATCTAGTTCCAGAGCAATACTATCACCCCCCCCCCCGCCCCCAAACCCTGTATCCATTAGCCATCACTCCCCATTCACTCCAGCCCCCGTCCCTGGCAACCACTTATTCTGCTGTCACTTGCCACAGTGATGAATAGTTTGGGCTAACATAGCTAATACTCCAGTCACTAAGAAAGACCAATTAATTCAATGAAACAAAAGGGCTTTTTTGTTTACATAAGAATTTTAAGGATTAACATCTGGAAGTCCAATTTAACTTCAGGTCCTAACCTCCCTATAGGTTTTGTTAAACTTTAACAGATCACAGTATCTGGGTCTCTCATCATTAATTGGTGAAATAGAATATCATACCTGTTTCCCTCCACACTCCATGCAGTGCTAATCACTCCTTGACCTCATTTTTCCACTT
This sequence comes from Mirounga leonina, assembly GCF_011800145.1. Taxonomy (NCBI): domain Eukaryota; kingdom Metazoa; phylum Chordata; class Mammalia; order Carnivora; family Phocidae; genus Mirounga; species Mirounga leonina. The sequence continues at coordinate 23,674,934 of NW_023270305.1, forward strand.
TGCAGAATTCATAAAAGAACAGATTTAAGTTATATTACTCAAAGACTAGAGATTCACTAATCAATTTTTAGTTCCTCCTTCTTAGGAAATAGTGTTTCCTATCCCGGAAGATACTTTGCCATTCTTCTGTTGGTTCCTTTATAAGCTCAAATTAACCTACTGACTGCCTGAACTTTTAATATGTGGCACATTCTGTGCACTTAATAGATGTTAAAAAAAAATAAATGAGTTAAATGTTCAAGAAGCCAAATGGTTGCAAGTGACACTTCTGGAATGGTTTTTGTAGAAACTGATATTTGTTGGCTCCAATTGTTGTCATCTTTCCTTTGAACCTCTAAGTAATAACAAAAATAATCTTATCTACTTTACATTAATGCTTTGTGACATCATAAAATCATAAACATAAACTTCAAATGAAAAGCAATGAATAATACAATTTGCTTTGACTATTAGAAACACACACATATAGTCCAATTAGCTCAAAATCTGCAGACGGACCAGGATAGCAGTATGATTCTAGTTTGTACTCATGGAATCATTCCCTCCCCCAGGCCCCCAACACCTCCCCGCGTCCCCACAAAATCCTCTTTTCTGTTCAGAATCACTGTCAAATATTACTGGGCAACTCAAGCATCATCTACCACGTGTTTTTCTCCTACTGTCTTAAGAAGAGTGTTATTTCAAATAAACAAAACCACATCCATAATCATATTAACAACCTAAGTTTCACAATCCTAAATTGCAATCAAATTTCAAGTCCCCAAATTATCCCACTGGTATTCAGTTGTCTAATCAGCTACACTCCAATTATAGTAATAATCACAATATTTCAGGCCATTTACTGGCTTACTTTCCAGGCTCTCAAAAATCCGTAACTACTCCCCAGAAAGGATTAATATTGCTCTTGATTTCTCTTGGTATTTCTGGGGAGAAAAAAACCAAATGATAACCAAATTATCAAATCAACTCAAAGCAAATATTTCAGGGTTGTTCAGCTGCTTTAGCCTATCTGATTACTGTATCACAAAAGGGAGCTATATATGTTTTCAAATCAGAAATTGCCACCAATTCAGTGCTTCTGCTTAATTCAATCAAGTTCTGTAAGATTTTCATAAAAGGATTTCAGTTACACAATAGAATTTGTGGTTGAGTATATATTAAAGTTTTCTGCTCTTGAAAATAAGGCAGCTCATTAACAAATCTACAGAGAATAGTTTCACTGTAGAAGAGTCCAGAAATACTTTACTTATGTTTAAACTTTAAGATAGTACTTATGACGAAAAACTCAAAGTGAGAAAATACAATGGGTCATAGGCCCAGACTGGCAAAAAGATAAAAATATCTCAGGTTTAAAAATAGGGTTACCTTGGGTGGTTCAGATGGTTAAGCGTCTGCCTTCGGCTCAGGTCATGATCCCAGGGTCCTGGGATCGAGCCCCACATCGGGCTCCTGGCTCAGCTAGGAGCCTGCTTCTCCCTCTCCCTCTGCCTCTCTCCCTGCTCATGCTTTCTCTCTCTCTCTGTGTCTCAAATTAATAAATAAAATCTTTAAAAAAAAAATAAGTAAGACTAGGGCTACCCGTCAAACAATTGTGTTCTTTCATGTGATTGTGCTGTTTTACAACAGCTAAAGGTGAGATTTAGGCGCTTAGACATTACTTCAAACTGAAAAGGGAACACTGAAGACAGCAGTCTACTGAGCATGATCAAACTAGCCTATGCTCACAATGGTTTCCACAAGTTGTCTAAATTTAGGGTGTCTTTCTCTTCTGTGTATTTTTTCTCCACCTGCCGGTTTCTCTCAAGATAGCAAAGCGGCAACAGCAGTCCCAGGCCTACCTCATAGATGCAGGCCATACCCCCTTGGGAGAGCATCCCCTCACCCACTCACCAACAAATCCTAGGCTTCACTATCTGTGGATCAACCTAGATTTACCTGTTCAACCCAGAACCAGATTAGTTTAAAGCAATGCTTCCCAACCCAGACAATCTGACATCCTTATATCATGCTGAAATAAAATTCCTTGACAATACCTACCTACTACACACACACAGTATTTGAAGAAAAACACATAAAAACTTATATTATCAGGGAGAAATAAAACTTATAATCAATGCATATTGTGATACATAACTGTTCGGGAATGACTACAATAGAAGACAGAGGAGTAGGACTGCTGCAAATGAAAACTGACCCTGATGTGCTGTAATGTCAACTCAAATACTTACATGTAATGATATAATTTTCCAAAACAGCAAACAACTCTTAGAAATATTCCAAACAAAACAATCATCTTTCCTTGCTTTACAAGGCAGTTGCATTCCTAGGAAATTCATTGTACTGTATACAAAAACACTGAGTTTCTATCTACAAAAGAGAGTCAATTCTAAGATCAGATAATATCTGATGGGATACTGGCAATTCATATAGGACAAGGGACAATTCTTCCTAGTCCCTGCCCATCAAATATTTGTAGTATTAGCCCCCTAAACTGTGAAAAAGCACTCCTACAAACTGTTGAAATGTTCTCCAAGGGAGCACTAGGAGCCACTGGGGTGCAGGAATCAGATTAAGTCAGTAAGGCTCACTCAAACCTCAATTACTCTACAAAATGAAGAAAGGCGAGAGGCAGCAATTAAATTCATAAATTCATAATTCATAAATTAAAACTAAGAGAATTTCACCCAAAAAACAAATAATATGATTTAAAAATGGGCATAAGACATGAACAGACATTTCTCCAAAGAAGACATACAGATGGCCAACAGACACATTATCACTTAACATCAGGAAAATGCAAATCCAAACTACCTCACACTTGTCAGAATGGCTAAAATAAAAAAGAAACAACAGGTGTTGGCGAGGATGTGGAGAAAAACAAACCCTCTTGCACTGTTGGTGGGAATGCAAACTGGTGCAGCCACTCTGGACAACAGCACAGAGATTCCTCAAAAAGTAAAAAATAGAACTACCCTACAACCCAGCAATCCCACTACCAGGTATTTACCTAAAGAATACAAAAACACTAATTCAAAGGGATACATGCAACCTAATGTTTACAGCAGTGTTATTTACAATAGCCAAATTATGGAAACAGCCCAAGTGTCCATCAGCTGATGGATAAAGATATGAGATATAGATATATAATGGAGTATTATTCAGCCATATAAAATAATGAAACCTTGCCATTTGCAATGACATGGATGGAGCTAGAGTATAATCCTCAGTGAAATAAGTCAGTCAGAGAAAGACAAATAACAAATACCACACGATTTCACTCATATGTGGAACTTAAACAAATGAGCAAAGGGGGGAAAAAAAAGCAAGAGAACAAACTGATGGTTTTCCAGAGGGGAAGTGGGTGGGGGATGGGGTTAAATAGGTGATGGGGATTAAGGAGTGCACTTGTCATGAAGGGCACCGGGTGATTCAAATAAAAACTTAAAAACAAACAAAACACGAAGAGATTTTCAAGTGCTTCCTCAGATAAAGGGCTTTATATTCAAGAAATTTCTAGTGGTAAAGCAAAGTCTTCCGTATTTGTTCAAGTTCAAAGCATGTTAAAATTAAAATTGAGATGGCTAGAAAGGTGATTAGCTGAATGAACTAAATAAAATGTATCAGTTTTGAATTAGCACTCGAATCCGTTTGGTAAAAATGCTAGGCTTTGTTTCGGCTTTTTTTTTTTTGGTTTTAGGGAAAAAGCAATGACATTACAGATTAAATATCCACTAGATTTCAAATTCCCAATGGTTTTCTTGGCTTTAAGCAGGAATCACATTTGCACCACTTATTTTTTAGCTGACATTGGAAATCATCATAGTAGAAATAATTTAGAAGGAATAAAACATGCTGAGGGACAGAACCTATGAACCTTAATTTTTTGTTTCCTCTAAATCGTTTTTTGTGATTAACTCTATGAGCAAACAAGTGGTACTATGATAAAAAAAAAGGCTTGCTACTTTTTTTAAAAAAGATTTTATTTATTTGAGAGAAAGTGAGCGAGCATGAGTGGGGGAGGGAGGTAGAGGGAGAAGCAGACTCCCCACTGAGAGGGAGTTGGACTCACGGCTCGATCCCAGAACCCTGGGATCATGACCTAAGCTGAAAGCAGACGCTTAAAGTAGTGAGCCACCCTGGGACCCCAAAAAGGCTTGCTACTTTACATGGCCCTTTAATGGACTAAATTTTCTTAAGTCAAATGGCCATATGGAGGCAGGAAGGTTTATTGCAGTTATCTTTCTTACAAGGACCTTTGCGACCTGAAGAACTTTTTAAGTGAAGCAAAGCTCCTTGTGCTTTTGATTCTTAATTATGGAAGAATGCTCTACAGTCAAAATTGCTTTGCTCTGGAGAGGAATACAGTATCACTGATAACTACTAAAAAGCAGTTCCCTAGCAACCTATCCCTACAAATAGTGATTTAAAAAAAAAATGAAACATAATTGACCCTATTTGGTCATTTTTATTCTCTTCTCCCAGTTCAGTCCTAGAAAATATAGTCTGGATAACCAAATCACTAGGATGCTGGTAAGTCTTCTGTCAGCTACAATGGCAGTTTTGTTTTGTTTATTTGGGGTAATACCTTCAGCAGGAAAGTGGGACTTTAATAGGCAGCTTATATTCCTTAACTCAGTTATACAGAGGTATCATCAAATATTTAATGGAATTTAGATATGGAATAGGATTCCAATATTTAAAAAACAAAAGCTAGTATTATTTCTTTACAGCTATAGAGTCTGTTCTTTCATGTTCTCCTAAAAGCAGAAAGATAGCACAAGAAATGTTGTTAAGGCTAAGGAAAGAGAGAACGTTGCCAAAGCCAATTCCATTCTAGGATCGGATAATATCAGATATTAACAGCAGGGATGCCCAAGTAAACTGTCGAAGACATTACTGATAGCAAAGTATAGGGCTGACACACCAGTGCACAGATCAGTAAGGTACAACTTAAACACACTTTAGGAGCGCCTGGGTGGCTCAGTTGGTCAAGCATCTGCCTTCAGCTCAGGTCATGATCCCAGGGTCCCAGGATCAAGCCCCACATCAGGCTCCCTGCGCAGTGGGGTGTCAGCTTCTCCCTCTGCCTGCCGCTCCCCCTGCTTGTGCTAATTTTTTTTTTTTTAAACATACTTTACACCTGAAGAATTTACTCATCATTTTGTTGGGGAAAGAGAATTAAGAAAGAGTTCATATCTAAAAGTCAATACCACTTAGGGGCGCCTGGGTGGCACAGTCGGTTGAGCTACCAGTTCTTGGTTTCGGCTCAGGTCATGATCTTGGGGTCCTGAGATCTAGTCCCCCGTCAGCTCCATGCTCAGCGCGGAGTCTGCTTATGACTCTCTTTCCCTCTCCCTCTGCCCCTCCCTGTGCTTTCTCTCTAAAACACATAAATCTTTTAAAAAAATAAATAAAAAATAGTCAATACCACTTAAACCAAACCTAAAGGGGCACCTGGGTGGCTCAGTTGGTTAGGCGTCTGCCTTCGGCTCAGGTCATGATCCCAGAGTCCTGGGATCGAGCCCCGCTTCGGGCTCCCTGCTCAGAGGGGAGTCTGCTTCTCCCTCTCCCTCTGCCTGCCACTCTGCCTACTTGTGCTGTCAAATAAATAAATCTTTAAAAAATAAAAATAAATAAAAAATAAACCAAATCTAAATTAAATAAGCCCTGTCATCATCAAGTTTTTGTTTCCTAAAATACAAAATAATCTATAACCATCACCATTACTTTTCAGAAGAGGGGAAGAGAAGGAGACAATTATTACATAAACTCAGAAGTTATCTTTTAAAATTAAGACATCTTAATTTTGCAATAAATGTAGAAAAGTATTGAGGGAAGGGGGAAAAAAGCTTTGTTTATTGTAGAGTTAGGTAAACTTAGGTTTTAAATTGGCAATGAATGAATGAGGAATGTACATACACAACACAGTACCATACACTTAGAGTTCGTACACAAAGTTACCCTCGGCAAAACATACTGTATTCCATCGTTAAGAGTCTAAAACGCCTCTGGACTGAATTTAAATTTTTCTAGGTCTTTAGAGGGCTAAAGGGACATTGTCCGCAGCTATTAAAATTCAAGGGGAAGTAAATGTTAATGTGTGTTTAGTTTCCAGCTTAACTTTCTATTCAATAGCTCTAAACTTTTTAAACCCCTGTCTCATTTCTAAAAGGATTAAGGCAAACTCTTTTAAGTTAAAATTCAAAATAAAACTTTTACAAAAGATCTAAATGGAACGTCTACTTACAAATTTAAAAGTCTCAAGATCACAAAACTGCTATTGCCAACTATTCAGTTAATCTGGGTAGATGAAACATTTTCCCTCTTTTGAAGATAAATATAAAATGGCTATATCACATTTTTATTATAAAAAAGCTATGAATTGGGGGCACCTGGGTGGCTCAGCTGGTTAAGCTTTGTCTGCTTTAACTCAGGTCATGATCCCAGGGTCCTGGGATTGAGCCCCGCATCAGGCTTCCTGCTCAGTGGGGAGCCTGCTTCTCCCCCTGCTTATGCGCTATGTCAAATTAACTAACTCATCTTAAAAAATGAATTTGATAACAAGTGTACTATAGTCTCTCTTTTTTTTTAAGATTTTATTTTTTACAAGAGTGAGAGAAAGAGAGCAAGCACAAGCAAGGGGAGTGGCAGGCAGAGGGAGAGAGAGAGGCAGACTCCGCACTGAGCAGGGAGCCCAATGCAGGGCTCCATCCCAGGACCCTGGGATCATGACCTGAGCTGAAGGCAGACGCTTAACCAACTGAGCCACCAAGGCACTCAAGTGTGCTACATATAGTCTTTTTTTTTAAGATTTTATTTATTCATTTGACAGAGAGAGACACAGCGAGAGAGGGAACACAAGCAGGGGGGAGTGGGAGAGGGAGAAGCAGGCTTCCCGCTGAGCAGGGAGCCCGATGCGGGCTCGATCCCAGGACCCTGGGATCATGACCTGAGCCAAAGTCAGACACTTAACGACTGAGCCACCCAGGCGCCCCTATATGTAGTCTCTTAATACCATGTTTTACACCCTACTTACACCTTCCTTACGATATATTCTTTCTAAAAAAAGGAAAAAAAACAGATCCAGTGGGAGAAAGAATGTTTAATAAATGGTGTTGAAACAAATAGCTATCTGTTTGGAATAAAAATAAAATTAGATCCTTACACCTTGCACCATATAGAAAAATACATATATTACTGATGGATTCAAGAGTAAAAAATAAAAATGCAAGTACCCAAAATTCTACATACAATTTTAAGGGGTTCTGGGACTCCCTAAAGCCCATTCATGGATCTCAGGTTAGGAATTATTAATCATAACTTCTATTAAAAGCTTAATGCCAAATACCAGATGTGTTTTCAAGATCAAGTCACATGCAACAAATGAAGATGAACACATTAACTCATTGTTGTAACTTTATAAAATCTCCAAACTGGAACTAGAAACAGAGGCATGGCAATACAAATGGACAATGACTTAAAAAAAAAAAAAATTACACCAATTTAAATAAGTTTGAGTGCATACTGTACAAGTGTATCCATGTCTGTTAGCCTTTCAGAAATATAAAATCAGCTAAATCTTTAGTACTTAAAATTCATTGTGTGCAATGTTATTCTCAAACTTGATTAAAATACTTAATAAATACAAGTTATGTTTAATATGAATAACTGCAACATACTTAAACATCTAAACATATAATAGGAATTCTATAATATTAAAATGCAATACTTTCACCTGCATTAATCTCATACACAATGGAAAAATACTTGCAGATAATTAGCATTAAGAATGCAAATATATTTTCACTGTGGAAGAAAAATAATAAGATTAGAAATCATATATTTGCGTAATCTACAAGGAAGCTGTAGATAGTCTACATTAGGACATTCTATTTTAAAATGAAAACAATTCAATATTTAACTTTACAACAAGTTTACTCAAGGCAAAATATTTGTTTATTACAGAACAGGATCTTAAATCAAAGTAAGCAAGGCAACATTAGATCAACCATCTTAGTTTTCTTTTTAATGAAGTGTAGCTTTAAAATTGTAATAAAGGTGAACATAAATTCTAACATGCTCTTCTCTTCTTATAAATGGGATGATGTAGAAAAGCACAGCTTCAATGTGTAGGGATTGGAACCATCTGCAAAAATTAAAAAACAAAGTTAACAGGTCACTTCATCAAACTTTCAAGATTACCTTGAATTAGCAGAGTAAATTATTTCACATTTTTATAAAATCAGAAGCGGAAACATAGAGAAGGAAAATTTCCATGTAAGGTAAGGGGAAGATTACTTTTGTACATCTCTACCAGCAGGTAAGCTACATGAAGGTAGGAACTTTGTCCACTGCTACATTCCTACTGCTCTAAACCTTATCTGACACATAGAGACACTCAATATTTCTTAGTGAATTAATTAATCATTACAGATAAACAGTATGGTATTGGGCTTATGTCCATCAGCAAAGTTCACTTTGCAGAATATATTAGAATGGCAATTCCTCTATAAAAGTCAGTTCAAACTGAATGGGAAGTAATCAGAGAGGGAGACAAACCCTGAGAGACTCTTAACTCTAAAAAACAAACTGAGGGGGGCGCCTGGGTGGCTCAGATGGTTAACGTCTGCCTTCGGCTCAGGTCATGATCTCAGGGTCCTGGGATCGAGTCCCGCATCGGGCTCCCTGCTCCTTGGGAGCCTGCTTCTCTCTCTGCCTTTCTCTCTCACTCTGTCTCTCATGAATAAAAAAAAAAAAAAAAAAATCTTAAAAAAAAAAAAAAAGAAAACTGAGGGTTGCTGGAAGGGAGGTGGGTAGAGGGGATGGGGTAATAGGGTGATGTGATGAGCACTGGGTATTATACGCAACTGATGAATTATTGAACCCTACATCTGAAACTAATGATGTTCTATATGTTGGCTAATTGAATTTAAATTAAAAAAAAAAATTCAAATACAGGCTGGGAAATGGGTAAGAATGGAATGTACAGGAAGATATTAATAAGCTGAAAAAGTTCCAGGAGATCTAGTATTAAATTCTAAAATTACTCAAAAAAAAAAAAAAAAACAACAAAAAACAAGAGAATAAGCCACAAAAATTTTTCCATTTTATACATTTTTCTTTAACTTCTCAGACCAGGCAGAGATAATTCCTCCTCAATTAATTATACAAAGAAACAATTCTGGTATCTTAACATATTAAAAAAAATTTTAATTCCTATAAAGGAAAAAGCATATAAATTAACAAGTATTTGCATGCACTGGAGAGGATGAAAAGATAAATAACTGTTCCTGCCTCCAAGGAGTTTAAAATACATCTTGGGTATGTCTCAAATATGCATATAATTTTAAAGCCTTTAAAAACCTTCTAACAAATATTAGGCTTGATTTACTACTTAAAATTTACTTTTGTGGGAGCCTGGGTGGCTCAGTTGGTTAAGCGACTGCCTTCGGCTCAGGTCATGATCCTGGAGTCCCGGGATTGAGTCCCGCCCCTGCTCGGCAGGGAGTCTGCTTCTCCCTCTCCCGCTCCCCCCTCTTGTGCTCTTTCTCTCTCTCACTCTCTCTCTCAAATAAATAAATAAAATCTTTAAAAAAAAAAAATTTACTTTTGTGACTAAAAGTTAAATGAAAGGAAGTATTCCTATTTATTTTTTATCTTTTAATTAAAATTTTTAAACATAAAAAAATATATAGATTGATATGATAAACCACCTAGCTTCAATAATTGTTAGCATTTGGCAGTCTTATTTCATCTACCTACCCGACACACATTTTGGGAGCTGGAATATTTTAAACTAAATCCTAGATAAGTTTATTCTACCCATAAATCTGTCAGTGTGTATTTTTCTTTTTCCACATCACACCTAATAAAATTAATATTTTTTTCTCCCACTATTTAGAAAAATAAGGGTTTAACACCCTTTAGATCCAGAATCAAAATAAAGTACACAGCACAAAGCTTCAAAAGTTAAATACTTGAGCATACTTTGTGTGGTAGAAAAAGAGGTCGTTTACCATTCTGGAGAGAATAAACAGTGACAATTTCATTTAATACAAATTAAAACAATGGAATACCATTTTTCATCTATCATACTGGTTAAAGATTCAACATCTGACAAGACTCAGTGTTGGTAAAGAGTGTTGGGAAACAGGCATTCTCACATACCACAGGTAGAAATGTAAACTGGTGCAACCTTTTTAAAGGGCAATCTAGCAACATTTATCAGAATATAAACCTTTACGTTCTCCACTACTAGGAAATTGCCCTACAAATACAAAAAGTGCAATGATAAGGATGTTGTATTATAGTAATAGAAAAAACAAATTGGAAAAAAACTGTATTCATTAGTGGGGAAATGGGTAAATCAAACTGTGGTGTATATCTCTACTATGAATAGCTACTCTGCGTATGCTTTAAAAAAAAAAAAAAAAAAGTAATAGCTTTGCAAGTGCTGATACATAGTTCCAAGGCATATTAAGTGAAAATAGCAAGGCACTGAAGAGTTGTATAGAAGAACCATTTTGTATAACTTTTAAAAATATAGATATACATACACCGAGGAGGAGGAATAAAAGGAGACAATTGGTTAGAAGTTGTAGAAAGCTTTAACTTTCATTTTGTACCTGATGTGCTGTTTTAAGTTTTTTAACCACATAAATGTATGTATTGCTTTCTTCTAAAAAGATCAACAGAGACTGTGGAAGCCAGCATCCAAGATGGCCCCAATGATTCCTACCCTCCTGGTATTCACAGCTCTGTACAGTCCCCTCCCACACTGTACCACGGGTGGTCTGTGTGACCACAAGAATACAGCATAAGTGATAGTATGTCACTTCCAATGTTAGGTTATAAGAGACACTGTGGCTTCTGTTTTAGTCTTTTGCTCTCATCCCTCTTGGATCACTCACTCTGAAGGAAGCCAGCCACCATGATGAAAGGGCCAATGTAGCTTCACTGGACTTGCAAACCACCACATAAATGAGCTTGGAAATGGATTTCCCAATCTCCAATCATGACTTGAAATGACTGTAGACCCAGACAACAGCTTGACTGCAACCTCAAGAGACCCTAAGCTAGAAACACCCAGCTAAACTGTACATAGAATACTGACCCTCAGTTTGCTGTTTTAAGATGCTAAATGTGGTAATCTGTTACACAGCAATAGGTAACTAATACAAGGATTGTGTGGGTTGTGGGATTTGTAGGACTTTTTTCTTCATACTTCTCTATTAAAAAAAAAAACAAAAGCAGTAAGTGTTATTTTAAAATTATTGTCGATGTTTCTAAAGTAACTCCTACTGAATAGTTATGACACAATTTTACTTACTTGGAACTCTTATCTGGTAGTGATTAAGTGCTGTAAGGGCTTCTACTGCATCAGTTTTGCACTCCCATTCTAATAGCCCAGAAAGTGTTTTGGCAGAAGCTAAAACAAAACAAAGAAACACAAATCCAGTTGTTACGTGCTTGTCATCAGTTTAACCAGAAAACTTAAAAAGAGGGCATGTGCACTTACGTTTTGCATCAAACACTTTATATTTGATGAATGTAAGAACTTCGTGGTCATTACATAACTGTCAAAGAAATGTGAAACTCCATTAAAAATATGGCCAAAATAATATTCCCGCCTTTTACTTTTTTAGAAAGTAAACTTTATGGGGGCACCTGTGTGGCTCAGTTGGTTAAGTGTCCGACTCTTGATTTCAGCTCAGGTCATGATCTCAGGGTCGTGAGCACTGGGCCCCAGCGTGAAGCCTGCTTAAGATTCTCTCTGTGCCTCTCCCTCTGCCCCTCCCCGCCCCCCTGTGTGCACTCATGTGCTCATCATGCTCTCACTCTCTCTCTGGAAGAAAGGAAAATAAACTTTATGGCAGCATTTAAGTCTGGCATGAATGAATTAAATCAAACATGTTTTTTTTTTTTTGATAGAGAGAGAGACAGGGAGAGAGGGAACACAAGCAGGGGGAGTGGGATAGGGAGAAATAGGCTTCCCGCTGAGCAGGGAGCCCAATGCAGGACCTGATCCCAGGACTCTGGGACCATGACCTGAGCCAAAGGCAGACGCTTAACGACTGAGCCACCCAGGCGCCCCCAAACATATTTTTAGATTGGTAAGTTCTATGAGAAAATAAACTTTAAAAAGTGATATTCTATAAACTATGTAAATAATTTAGTGCTGTACAATAAAACCACAGATTTATAACTGAAATATGTATTCTCAGAGTTGTTAGGATTTATCTAGTACCTAAAGGACAGAGTGGAGTTCCCAGAAATTTTCCCAGAAAATCAATTCTTTTCTGAAGCATTTCCTACAGTTTGGCAAAAAGGCAGGGATATATAAAATTTTGTTATGGGCAAGATTTTTTTTTTTTTTAAAGATTTTTATTTATTTTTACGAGAGAGAGAGAGAGAGAGCGAGCACACATGAGCACGAGTGGGAGGGAGGGGCAAAGGGAGAGGGAGAAGCAGGCTCTCTGCTGAGCAGGGAGCCCAATGCGGGACTCGATCCCAGGATCTTAACCGACTGAGCCACCCAGGTGCCCCGTTATGGGCAAGATTTAAGGGCATAATAAAAGAACTCTCTGAATGCAGAAGTCAGGTATCTCATTCTAATTCCGACTCTCAAAAAGACCGAGCCACAAACCAACAAAAGACTAAAAAGGCTAATGCAGAATGGAGGCCAGAAAAGTACAATGGTCAAAGAGTGAACTAAATAACAAAATACTAATAATATCAAAAGCAGATGATGAACAGAGCAAGACTTTAAAATGAGGCTAAAATATTATAAATTTTAAAGTAAGAAACAGAAACATTCTACACAGCTGTATTTCAGCACCTACCTTCGTGAAGGTCTCTTCTGTGACACACAATGGAACATTGTAATAATGCAGCACACATGAGGGTGGCTGGATTATATTCTTAGATGCTTGACCAGCACTTGTAAAGCGATTATTTTTGCTCATTGCAAAATCTTTGTAGCTACTTGTACCATCCTCCAGCTCAAATATTTGACTTGGAACAACTGAATGTTGTTTAGACACACTAAAGGTTGGGAAGGAAAAAAGGTATAGAAGATACCTTGTTAGATAAAAAGCAACAAGTAGGCAGTGTCAAAAGGTTAATATCTATGCCTGCATCAATTTTAACAAATAAGACAAATGTAGCTATTTAAATGGGATTGAGTTATTTAATATTTTAAACATTTATTTGAATACTTAAATTCAGTTTAAGTTATAATCTATCACTCTTATAGTTTAGGAAACTTTATACAAAACTTGCCCATTTTTAACATGCTGCTTTATAATCATAACACTAAAAACTAGGTATAGGTGAGCAAAACCTGAATTATATGAACCTAACATACTTTGTCTAAAATGATAACATTATAGGTGCTAGTTTCAAATGTGCTCTCAATTACATTAAAATATTCTGAAATTGAAATTAGTATCTCTAATAAAAATGAAGATTTTTTTAATACTTTTAAAATGTACCACTTTTAAGATAATTACCAAACATTAAGTCTTTTCCCAAATAATTTGACATTGTTAAGGTGTGTGACAGCTCTTTCTACAGCATACTCATCACCCATTTCTACCAGTGCTGTACCAGGAATGGTCTTCATAAATTTTACCTGTAAATACAAAATCCCAAAAAGGTGACTATTTATTTCCCTTCTATAATAACGGAATTTCTGAAAGAGAGTATGATTTAAGTGGTTGAGGTCAAATACAGAAGATCACCTGGAATCTTGACTTTACTCTGCTGTGCTGTTAGACACTCGTAACTCTTACCAAAATTCAACAAAGTTAAAAAGGAAGCCTATAATTCTATTGTGTAGCACAATGAAGAAGAGCACAGGCTCACCCTGGCTCTGCTACTTATTGTGTGATTTGGGGTGATTTTCTTCTCTGAGCCACAGATCTCCCTATAAAACAGAGACAGTGATAATACCTGGTACAGTTCATCAACATTTATTCATTCAACAAACATTTATTAGGTGGCTAATGTTTTGATAAACACTGTGCTGGATACTGGGTATTAATGGTAAACGTAATAGACACAGTCTTCTTGAAACTTATATCTGGTAGGTAGGTCAGAAATTTAAAAGTAAAAAATAATTCCCAACTACTCAGAATGCTGTTAAAGCAATAAACAAGATGCTGTAAGAAATAATGCATGACGGCCTTGAGACAGCATGGCCGGTAGGAAGGCTTGTACAAGGTAGGGGCCGTTTTAAAAACAGGCCTACTTCACAATTCTTCATGGCATCTTGGGCAGAGGCCATACTTAGCCTCTTATATTATTCTAATTTTAGTAGATAACACTATAGTAGTAAGAGTTAAATGGGTTAATATATGATAATCATTCAGCATAGTACCTACCCCCTACCCCTTAGAAAGTCCTTCAATAGCTATTCTGTACCACGAACATTCATGACACCTTGAAATATTTATTTGTTAGCCTTAAAATACTACAAAGGTATTTACATAACAAATGCAGCATAGCATTTATATCCACCCTTGCAACTACCAATTTTAATGGGCTATTCCAGCATTTTTATACTATACCTGTACTTGAACAAAACTCAGTTGTAGCAGGACTTTTCAGCTTTACTCGAAATCAATTATCTTCTTGTGGGCAAAATTTCTATACCTTGATTTAATCCAATAACATCCTACAAATCTAACAATGACTAAATAAATATCTTATGTTAAATATGTAGCTCTTGTACTTGTAAATCTAAAAAAAAGGTGAGGCATACTTACCTATATATAGGTCTTTTAAAGGACTAGCATAGCCTAAGTTTCATGTATCATAATAGATTGTTTAAAATATTTTTTTTGACATGTGAGACTGGAATTGTTCAAATAGCACACAGAAAACTTTTAAGTTTATTAGACAAAATGACTTAGGTTTCTAAATCATGAGACAATTAGTTCATAACAGAAAAGACAAAGATATACTAAAGATGTTGATTTAACTGACTGATCTGATTGTCTACAAATGTGAAAAGCACGAAGAGAAAAGTAACATTATGTGATAAGGTTAAAATACACATTAAAGCCATTTAGTTATCAAACATGCAGTTCCTAAACCTTAACTAACAACTAGGTGTCTAAGATAAATGTCTGTGTGAAAAAATCTGAACTCCTTCTCCCAGTGTTGCTAAATCTGTCCATGTATTCCTGGCAAGTTATATAAGCAGAAACACCCCATATGTTATCCCTAGACCAATGTGGGATTTTCTTTCTTTTCTTTCCTAAATGCGGTCAAATGGTTATGCTGAGAAAATTCTTGTTCCAGCGATTTTCTGGGTTGCTTTCTCAGTTCAAGGGGCCTTTCCTTTAGAATGAATGAACTAAGAACTCAGAGCACCAACTTTGAAGCCATGCTCCCGCTCCCTCCCATTTATGACTCACATGCTTGTACCTTTTTGCTGTTGTGAAAAGAACATGAAAATCACTTGAAACAACAGAGAAAAATAACATTATCTCAGTACTGAAACTCAAGTTGGCAAGTGTAGCAAACAATTGGTAACTTAAGATGACCCATCATTTCCCCCAGTTAAATTTCCATGATTCTTGGGGCGCCTGGGTGGCTCGGCTGGTTAAGCGACTGCCTTCGGCTCAGGTCATGATCCTGGAGTCCCGGGGTTCGAGTCCCGCATCGGGCTCCCTGCTCGGCAGGGAGTCTGCTTCTCCCTCTGACCCTCCCCCCTCTCATGTGCTCTCTCTCTCATTCTCTCTGTCTCAAATAAATAAATAAAATCTTAAAAAAAAAAAAAAATTTCCATGATTCTTTAGAAAATAGTTTAAGTATCTACTTTATGATACTATTTTAAATATTTATGAGATATCAATGAACAAAACAGCACAGATCTGGGGAAATGGTTGTCTAATGAAAATAAGGTTATAGCTTTAAAGATCTTTAAAATATGTAAAATTTAAATATTTTGCTACTTTTTGAGTGTAAGCCTCCAGATAAAGTTTTGAACACATTTTGTCAGTTTCAAATACTGATAGAGCTAAAAGCACATTGTTCCTCAGAAGATACTGGAAATCTAGCATTTGGGAGGCAAGTAATTAAATCTAGAACTCTCCTAAAATTCATGACTTGTGGCCAAGCACCATGAAAGTACTCCTCTTTCGAATTCTATAGTTCGACATGTTAAGTGCTAGAAACACTTTGCAATGATAAAAAAAATACAGGCTAGTAATTAATTAAACTACTGTTTTGGACTTCTATTTATATTAGCTATTTTTAAAGTATTTTTAGTACCAACAACCTATACTGATCACTTACCAACAAAAAACAATTTCTAAAGCTCCTACCTAATGAATTTTTAGCTTATGTGGTTTACTACTAAAAGAACTTGTATGTTCCTAATACAAGGGGAAGACACATGTATTTGTTGCCTTTTCAAACTTTCCTACTAGATATCCTAGCAGAAGAAATTAATATAAAACGAAACTTACCTTTTCAATATTTCCATATAAGCAGAATAGGTTGAACACTCTTGAACAATTCATTTTTAGCTGATGTAATCCACTAACCATTACAACTGAACCAGAGGGATTTCCTCCATGCATGTAAGAGGAAGAAGCCTGTGGCAATGGATATGCAACAAGCTCAGGTGTATCTCGAGAGCCCATTCTGTAACGACTCGGTAAAGGCAATAATGGACCATGGGATCCTATAAAAATGATAAACAAAACAAAACACAACTTTAGCAGATATTCTTCACCACATTAAAAGTAAACTATTAATATTAGCTAGTTTGATGTATGTCCAAGGAAAACTCAAATAAATGTGTTAATATTCAAATAACCTGTGGGGATTAATAAAATCTGTATTTCTGTGTACCAGATCTAAGATACATTGACCTGCACATCCCTGCATATACATCAGGCTTTAAGTTTGTATTTTTAAAAATACGGTTTAACAAAAAAGTATATAAGATCAGGCCACAGATAGCAGGGATGGGGAGAATCAGTGTAAAACTTTGGGTCGCTGTGTATAAATTGTATCTTAATTTTTTTTTTTTAAAAACCTTCTGCCAACACCTTTTGGAGGATAATACAATAAGATATAGAGCGAAATCTTGGAAACTATCTCTATACAGACATAACAAAAAGAACATCTCTAGTTCCACTGAAAAGCTACCTCCTTGAATATATTTTACCATAACGTGCTTTCTGGTATTTTATTCCCCTAATTCTAATTTAGGAAACAAAACTCCTAATTTCATTAATATCTCACCTACTCAAAGGTGTCATTTATTCAGCATCCTGCATTATCTGAAACAACATCAAGAACCCAGAATAATGCCTGAATATCTGAAACCGTTGTCACAAAACACACGCAAATCTATGTCTCATGCTGAGAATCCTTATTAAGAATCAACTTTCTAATTTTAGAGTAGTTCTAAACAACTTTGATTTATCCAGTTTTCCCATCCATAACAGATTGGAAGTAACAAGAAAAATAAAGCTAAAGTGAATGGAACAGACAGGAATGGGGGAGTCTGGAGAAACTGATACTAAAAGCAGGCAGAGGGCACATTCACAAGAGCAAGAAGAGAGAGTCGTAAGAACTGAGAAGCAACTAAGAAACTGACTCATAAACTGGTGGTTGCCGGAGGGTAGACGAGAGGCGGTGAAATAGGTGAAGGGGATCAAGTACCAACTCCCAGTTACTAAAAAATAAGTCTCTGGGATGAAAAGTACTGTGGAGGGAATATGGTCAATAATATTGTAATGACGTTGTATGGTACTACACTTATCATGGTGAGCACTGCACAATGTATAGAATCATCCAATCGCTATGCTGTATACCTGAAACTAATATAACATTGTATGTCAGCTATACTTCAATTTAAAAAAAAGCAGCAGCAACTAAAATGGAGGCATAGCTCAGAAATATAAACCCATATATGTTAGGTGCTCCTGAGTTAGTGATTACAGACGTATACTCTTATAACATGCAAAGGTCCTCCTGATGTGCAAGAAACCAATCCAAAAACCCAAGTCTTTTCCTCATTTCTCAAGAAGTAAAGAATATGTAATGCTACTGACTCTCATTTTTATTTAAGGGATACTTGTCATCTACTAAGTAAGGTACTAAGAACTACATTTTGGTATTCATAGCATGCTATCAGAGCTCATGTGGACTCCAACTCAGTATTTAGTATTCTAAATATAGCTGCCATTCATAACAACACAGCAATACTACCACTGAGCACACACACAGTGTGAATTCCTACAATTTCATGGAGGAAGAAACACTTCATCAATGTATCGTCAGTGTTGCCTTAAATTGGAATGGTTTTCAACTGCCCTTCTCGCTGATAATTAGTTTATCAAAACAAACAATATAGCTCATGGTGAGTTACTTGTTAGTAACAACACATGTTTTGGCCTCCAATTTAAACTTTATATATACGCTGGGGTCAAATATCAATCATTCTTATCCCTATTGCAAAAGTACATATCCCTACTATACCGTCCCTCCACTACCACCATTTGCTTGTACAGTAATGACACTTCACTATTACCACTAAATTTTCTTTTTCATAGAAAGTAGAAAGATGTGTGGTGCATGGGCAGTGAAAACTTCCACTCTACTGAAGTTGGCCAAAAATGTTGAGATCCACTGCCATAGGTAACAACTGAATTCAGTGCAAGAGAATATAACTGATCAGGATTAAATTACGTTATCTACACTATTTAAATTGTTGCCTATATTGTTTAAGAAAATAGAAAATCTTTTTAAAGGTTTCTATACATAAAAAAGTTCATACAAAATGTTTTGATGCATAAAAAGCTAGTACTTCAGGTATTAAAAAAATTCACTTATGTGGGAAAATGCTACATAAATGGCATTATTATCATTTGGAAGGCATTTCTCATCCTTGTACTTTAAAATCTTTGGTCCAGGAGCCATATCCAAAGATGCTTGCAATTAATATACAAACTTTTCTTAGACCCACAGAAAATAAATCTGTATAAAAGTGGTAAAAATAATATTTTTCAAGTATAAGGACGTCTACCACCTCCCCTCATCGGACAGGGCTTCCCAAAGTAAAAGATTTAAAGAATTCTGAAAGCACAGATTTATACTGCTGTAATAAACCAATGAATAAATTTAATTAAATAATTAAGGCTTTTCTATTCCCTCATTCTCATATACCATCATAAAGGAAAAGCCACCCATGATACGACACCAAAATGCAAAAACACCTGTTTTGCTGAATTGCTGATCTGAGGGGATACAGCTACGCTTTGCAGTTTTTAAAAAGGCTCAATATATCACTAGCACCTACTCCCCATCTTCTTCGCTTTCCCCCCGATTTCCTCACCTTACTTCTCTTCTCCACCTCTTTTTATTTATCTCTCTCTCCTCCTATACTCCCCTAGGAAAGCAGAACAAGTTATCCTCAGAGAGTTAACTGTTTCAATAGACATAGCTCAGAATGGATGCCCCTACACAACCCCACCACAACCATTCCTCCTCAGCAGGACCCTATTTAACTGCCAATGCAAAGAATTTTGCACCTCTCTTTAAGTAAGCTTACATTAAAATGTACACACACACAAACATGCAAAATCAATTAGAGTATGAAACTGACAAAGAATTTCACAATAGGCTTTTTAAAAATACAAAGTTCTTCTCGGCATGCATATATTTTTATTTATACAATTTTTCAGTAAGATATATTTTATAAAGAAAGGCAAACCTGAAAACCCATACTGAGAAAATAGTCTGTGTCAACACTACCACAGTAAGGTTGTTTGTCCTTCATTTATTCTTTCACAGATTTTTCTAGACCCCTTTGGCAAAATATTTAAACAGTTTTTAGCCTTCCGCTGACTGCCATGACACATATACTCCACAACTACACTACAAACTTGTGGTTAGCAACTCTTTGTAACCTTCCATTATGGAAAGCACAGGAGGCTCTTAATAAGTGTTTCTTTACTGCAGGAGAACTATCCATATGACCAGATTTAATATTTATGCTGTTAAAGAAACAGCTAAGAAAAATGATCAAGGAACTCACTAAAACAGTAGGAAGATTTTCATTCTATACCACACTTACTGTTTTGACAAAAAAAAGAGATTGTTTCAATCACTTCTGCCATATAGACTACCATAGCAACCTGAACAAATAGACACACACACACACACACACACACAGAGGTACTAAATCCCAGAGTTCAAAAAACGACACTAAGGAATAAGCTAAAACTCACGGCTAAAGAGAGTCTTCAAACAGGTAGGCAATTTGAAAAGAGGCAACACAGGGAGATTTTCGAAGATAAATCCCGAGAGTACAATATAGCAATTTCTATCTTCTACCACTTCAAATAGCATTGTACTTCAGCTTTAAACCACAGAATAGGTGGGGCCAATAACTACTACTAAAAACTAAAAAAGATTAAAAAACACAGAACTTATAACCAGTTAAAAGTCTTATCAATAGCAATTCTCAACATCTACCCCTACAAGGACAATAGTCTGATACCTAACTTTTTCCTGGGGAAGAATATTCTAGGTTTCATGATCTTAATCTTACCAAGACAGCAAACATTAAAACTGAGAAGTTTTAAAAGAGGAATTAAATACAAACAAATTTTGCCAAAGCCAAAATACCAACTGTAGAACTAAAAAATTAGGCTCTAACCAGAAACATGTTTCTTTTTGACAAATGCCCCATTCTTTTTGCCTTTATTACTCAAAGTTCCTCTTTGTTCATAATTGCTAGAATGGAAGAAAATATACTTACTAACCAATAGTATTTCCCTTTGGTCCTCTAATAGACCAGAGCCCATTACTAATCAAAACCAAACCAAACCAAACCAAAATGGTAAAAAAGCTTTCAATCCCCAACCAATAGCTCTCATTCATCTCAAGGATTATATGATATATCAATATCCTAAGAAAACAAAGGATTTTGGACAACTCCTTGGGAGTACATTATAAGGGACTGATCCCCTATAAGCCAAGTCAGGTGAGCAGGAAAAATAGAGACAAGAAATGTGCCATTCTTCATCAGAAATGCAAAAATTCTAATAGTTCATCTATACTACCTTCCTTCTGCCTTGACAAACTTACCATAGCCATCATGTCTAAACGAAGAAGGGTGTTCTCCCAAAATGGCTTGTCTCTGGCGACCCTTTCCTCTATCTGACACAAAAGTAGAAACATGGTTTTAACAATTTTGACCCAAGTACTTAACAGAGTACTCACATGGGAAACACCCATTCAAAACATCCATTACAATTCATAAAAGAAATATGATTCCTGGTTAACTTTAAACATCCATTCATATCCAATTTAAATACAAACACCAAGAGTTTAAGGAAGTAATTCTATCTAACAAATTCCACTTAACTTGAAATATCTTTTTGGCAAATGCCAAATACAATCACACTTTCAAATTTAAGGAAAGAATGGATACTTTTCAGAAAGTGAACATACACAATGCTAGAGTTTGACACTGTACAGAAGTTTTTACCAATACATGTCTTTAAAACAAGCTTTAAGTGCAGTACTTTTGAAAGACAGTACCTGAATCATACTATTAGCTTCAACAGCAACACATTTTCAAAGTGGGCTTCTTTCAAGAAGTTCAGCATAAGCCAACAACAACCTGTATTACATGGTTTCACAATCAGTAAACACAGAGTATTTTGTATGTATATACACATATTTACAAACACCTACTGACTTGAGAGCTGGAAATTTGCACATCACTGGCCCATATTATATCATGGATTGGTCATTGTCTATAGACCTTAACACCAGGCAGGACTATGAGCACCCCCCCAAAGTTTAAATATGCCAAGATAAAGCTAACCAAGGGGGCTACATTATTGGATGAGAGTACTACAATACTCCTAAAAAATAATTTTTATTCTAGCTACGTTTTCAGGAAAGGCATGCCAATTTTCCTAAATTTAATTTGAGACATCAAAAAAAAAATTACTTGTAAGTTTCTAAAATAGCACTTCCTATTTTGGTTGGTAAATTTTAGAAATTACTGTACAATACTTTTAGAAAGTTTGCTGATCAAATTATAGTACCAAATAAGATTTTTTTTTTTTAATGTAGCTTATGAGTCTGGTCATTCTAATCTTTGAAAATTCATAGAAAGGCTTTCTATAAATCCTTAGTCACCTAAACAAATGAGGTTTATGGGAGATGAGAAATAATTTTCACTTCAGCCTAGAGAAGTATCATTTTAAGTACCTATTCCAAGTTATCATAGCATTATAAAAGGGACCTAAGAGGTCATCTTATTCAACTTTTATTCAGTGTATAAATTCTCTTTACACCATCTCTATCAATTGGAACTATCTAGCCCTCTGCTTACCCAACACCAATAACAAGGTACTCACTACTTTCCCTTACATTTTCAGTTGGTCCTAAATAATGAGATAATTTTTATATTGTATAGAAATTGGTTCTTTACCCATATTCTATCCCATTTGGGCCTCACAGACTTCGTCTTTCTCCAAAAATACTCTCAAATGCTTCCAATTTATCAAGATCCTCCCTCCATTTCCCCAAAGTCATTTCTTCTCCAGTCATTCACAGTTCCTTCTTTCCATTACATGGGTTCCAGCATCATAATTTAAGTCCCACTCCTCCTGAATTAATCCAGTCTGCTAATCCCTTCTGTTAATATTCTTCTACTTAAGCATGCCACCAAACACTACATGCAATTCCTTATCTGATCTAAGGAATCTTAACCAAAACCACCATAATGTCTTCATGGCTCAGTTTTATTGATACAGTTAAGAGTGTGCTATATAAAGGAAAGCGCACTAGACTCAGAAGATTCCAATTTAACCACTAATTCACTGTATAATCACAGAAACTCACAATCTTCATTCATAAAATGAAGGAGTTAGAGTGGATGGTCTCCCAAGGTATCTTTCAGCCAAACATTCTCATTATTAATAATTCTCTTCATTCGAAGCATTCACTACCTAATAAAAGGTCACATAAAACAGAAGTGTGCCGAAGAGTCAAATACTGATCACATCAGCCTACAAATAGTGGTTTGTGACTTTTCATGAATTCATCTGAAATCTGATGGAAACTGTACACCTTCTCCCCAAAAAGATGCACACATACACAAGTTTTTGTTTAACATTTCTGGAATGATTCTCTGGAGTCCAGGTTAAGAACTTTTTGCACTAAAATGTAATTTGGGCTGAAAAGGGACTTTAAAAAATGAGGTTATATTTATTACAGAGTTCTTTTTGGTAGAAAAAGTTACAATTCAGTATCAACTTGAGTGGAAGATGAAGTCACTACAAAAACAAGAACAGAAACTGCTAGTCTTGCCAGACAAGTATCAGGAATTAGAAAGCAAGAATGTTTTTCCCTTGAAAACCAACTAAACTTCTGCTTTACTACTTCTTTATATTTCACTATTTAAATATCTACCTCACACGTTTCTAACCTTTTCTGATTGTAATTCTTTGTATGAAAAACTAATCTAAGCTGGCTCTGTGGAAACTTTAGACCTAAAAGAACAGATGTAAACACTATTAAAATAAGAAGCACATCTACAAATGTTTTAAGAGACATTAAGAGAGAAAAAAAAAAAGAGAGAGACATTAAGAGAAATGTAACCAAAACTCACTGTTTCAAATGAGTTAAAAAAAAAAAAAAGTATTCAATAACAGACTGTAATTTGACAGAAGTGAGAGATTTCTCATCAACCACTTGTTCTGTTGTTTGAGTACTAAGGCTTTGTTTTCCAATACTGTATTCAACTGTACCAAGCCTATGCCAAACAGATTTGTAAATAGGGAAAAATGTGGGGTCCAGCCAAAGCTGCATCACAATACAAACCTCTGCAACCCCATGCATAAGGCAAGATGATTTCCTAAGAATTGAGAATTAAAGGGGCCAATCAGCCAAAGTTCTAAATACTGGAACATGCAAAGGATCATCACATTGTCCTTCATTTTCTCTTTTGGCAAGAGTACATGCACTACTGAGTCCCTACTGCCCAAGATATTTTGGATGCCATAAAAATTTTTCCTACTTTATGGACTTTTACAGATATGCTCATCTTGGTGAGTTTTTTCAACATGTGGTTCAAACACTGATATTGTAGTTGAGGTGTAGCCAATACTGCAGCCCCCTTGTTTTTACAAGATCCACATTTTAATTTGTATATTCCAGAATTGCCACACAGTTAGTTGAACAATTTTATCAGTCAAATCTATGCTCATGAAATCTAGCATTTATAAGTTATAGGTGAAAATGCATCTCAAATGAAATGCTCTTATTTTAAGATTTATCAAGTTTAAATATAGTCTACCTTGAACAGACATGTTACTTTCACCTACATTTGAAATGTCGAAATTTCTAGTTACACAAATTAACATGAGTGATAACCTTAAATCGTTACAAAAAGTAACAACTTATAAACAGCCACTTTACAAAAAATCAAACCACACAGACACCATCTTTTACATATAATGCAACTTTTCATCATTACGTTAATCTGTTCGATGTCCACAGTTAAGGGAAAAAACCCCAAGAGAGTAAATTTAAGTGCAGCAAATGTGCACCTTTCTAATCCTCTTATCTTTAATATCTGTGTGGATTGGTTGAGCATTAGCAGTTCTCAAGACCTATAGATAAATTGGCCCTGGTTATTTGCCAGTTAACAATTTAAATCTAAGCTGAAAACAGTTACATTAATGGGCATTAAGATTTACAACATTGTAAATAAAGTCTAGTACCCGTTAGTGAAAAGTCTTAAATTCTACAACTGAAACCTTAAGGGAAATCAGACCAATATTAACACATACAACTTGAATAAATGGGCACAGTCTATCATGGTGTTCATCCCATGCAAGTCTGAAGTACTGTTAAGTGTCCTCCTTTAAAAACTTGGGGTGATGGTGCATGCAGTATGCAGTCAAGGTGAATTGCAAGTCTGAGTTTTTCAGAGGGCTTTTTGCTGATGCCGATGTTGTGCATGATGAAGTGTAGAGTCAGCCTGCTGGAGTCCTCTATCCTTCTTAATGCCTCGTCCAGCTTGGGGGAAAAGTCCTTTCCATAGAGAAGCAGTGTGCAAGTTTGCAGTTTGTAAGGAATATTCTGAATCAGTTTCCTCTCCTCCAAAGAGAGAGAGCTGCTTGGAGAAATGCAAGTCCTTGAACTGCGGGCGTGCCTGTATGTGTGGGCTCCTTGTTGAACTAAATATAAATAACTCAGTACATACCAGTAGGGGGCACTAATTTCAAGGTTATTTTCCAGCATTACATGGCCTTTTGCAACAAAAGCATTCACCAACAAGGTTTTCTTTTGAATGAACTAGCTCACCTCCGGAAAAAGGAATCTAACTGTATGTAAAAATTTGTCAGCAGATTTAAGTACATTCTAAAATGCATAAAATACTTACCTCGTCTTCCCAAATACGGTTTAGTGTAGTCCCAACTGTCATTGTCATTCCTAATAACATTTAGACGAGTTGGCTGTTAAGATTAAAAAGAAAGTAAGCTCAAATTATATATCCAAAGCATAAATATTTCTTTGGCAAAGTGTTGAAAAAATATTTACCCTTGCATATTCGATTTTTAGTGTGCAACATCCAGCATATATATCTGCTCCATTGAGTGCTGCTTTAGCTTTCTGGGCACAAAGGACTGATTCAAACATAAGCTCTATTAAGGAAATTTGGTTTAAGGTGTCTAATATTTAATCATCATTCACTGCCTAAGAAAAGGACTGAAAATAAACATAATTCTCCCTTCTAGAAATGTTTTACCAATAAAATTTCTAGATGAATTTTAGGCAAATTCATTTTTAAGATCCAGGGTACCAAAGAAAACATAATAAACCAAACTATCTACATTAATCCTTCTAAATAATCAAAAGTACTTTATAAATTGAAAAGAAGAGGGGAAATGGAGCATGGTCCCATTCCCTGGTAAACGACAGTCTGCTATCTTGAAACAGGAAATATTTTACTCTTAAAGGAGGAAAAATGTCACAAAAAACCAAAACTATGTAAAACAAATATTTGATTTTTATATATTTCTGAGAAGGCAGAGTTTTATAATCATTTAACTATCTTCATTTTATTGGTTTTAAAAAATTACTTGGGTCTACAGTTGTTTAAAAAAATCAAACCACCAAAGTGGTTAAAAAAAAAAAAGGGGGACAAAAACACCTTGCTTGAAGTCAGCACTATTAAGAGTTTGCTGTATAGCCCCCACCTTTTTTATGCATACACATGTACACACAAGGTTGGGGGATAGTTATATCTTTACATGGGATTATACAATATATACTATTTTGCAACTTGCTCTTTTTACTCAACAATTAAATTTAACAAAAAAGTTTTTACATAAACCATGACCATTTGAAAAATTCAACCAAAAAAGGGAAGAAGAGTTTTGTATTACTGACTCTATAAAGTTTTAGTACTTCCAAACTACCTATTTTAAGGACAGAGTCAGAATAGTCCATTTGGGATACATTTTAAAAAGGTACAAATGAGCACTGGGTGTTATATGCAACTAATGAATCGCTGAACACTACATCAAAAACTAATGATGTACTATATGTTGGCTAACTGAACATAGTAAGAAAATTTTTAAAAAATAAAATAAAATAAAAAGGTATAAATGTACATATTATCAAATAATGTTATTTTTTCCCCATTAAAAAGACAAAGCATACTGTGAGATGAAGTACGGGAATGTTCTTAGGTAGTAGCAAGTTATTCTTATCTGTGGGTACTGCAGTTTCATTTTTTAAATCTAAAACAAGTAGATCTTTGGGGAAGAACTGAGAATAAATACCACTTGTCAGGATATGAGTAAGCAGGAAAAAATAAGACCATATTACACAGAAATCTTATACATCAATAAAAAAAATTTATAAGTAAAGGATATTCAACCATTGCCTGTATCCCATTTCTCTTGAATATAACAATACGTTGTACTTTTCCAACAGGGTTGCATACAGTGTATAAAACATCCTATGAAGGAAAGAAAACAAGATTTCTTCACATTTTATATTTGGAAAAACAAGAAAATTACACCCCGCTCTTTTCAACTTAAAAAAAAAAAACAAAACCTCAAGACATCATTTCTATTCATTACTAATTAAACTTTTACTAATTAAACTTTTAAAAACTGTTACACTTCTAAAGTTATTTCCTCACCCATACAGTATATCCAACATTAGAGAAGTTAAAATGAAACATTTCAAAAGGACTGCTACCTATTTTATCTCCTAAATAAATCCTTGATTCTTATTTTAAAAGGTACCTAAAATAATGTCTGACAATACACAATAAGTAAACCGAAACTATAATCAATTAATTTGTTTTGTTTTCCAAATGTGACTCCAGATTGTTTTATAATCCCTTGAATTATAGTAATAAATGTTTATTAAGAAGTAGTAACAGATCAACTTGGTATTCATTTTTCAAGGGACAATGACTATATAGAGAAAAGATTCTGGGAAGATCATTTATACAATGTTAGATGTCAGCAAACAAGATCTCTGAATTAAATAAGAGAGAACTTAAATACCTACTTAAGAACAATTCTTCAACTATCAAGAAATTTCTTGAGCACCTACAATTAACACAGTGGCACCATTAGGTTCTAGGGATACAACCATAAACAAATCAGAATACTTGTACTAGATTAGGTACATTCTTTCTCCCCAAACATCAAATACTGTAATTAATACTAATTAATACTGCTTATTAATAAGTCTAGAAGTATTACAGAGGTAAATATCTAATTTAAATAGTATCTTATGCTTTCTTTTATGTCCCAATATCATATATCCTTACTTGAAATCATACTAATTGAAGCTTCCCTTACTGTGATATACTATTCATCACAAAAATAAAGTGTCCTTGTCACTGGCTTATTATGAAACAGCATCTCATTATGAAGTAGAAAACTTAACTGGTTCAGGACATGAATCCTTTGTAAAAATTCTGCTAATATCACTTTTTTAAAGGGCGAAACAGGAAATTTTAAGTAAATCAGACAGGTTTTTAATAAGTTATCTCAAAACCACTTATAATATATACATCTTTGGGATTCTGTCCTTACCTAGTAGATGCTCTTAACACGTGCTGGCATGCAAGTGAGAGAAATTTCTTGGATTATTTCTAACAAGTCTGTCTAATTCCTTATCAGAAACAGTTAATATTGATGCTAAATAATACAAATTTTTAAAAGTGCTTATTTGTGACAACTGCACTTCTGACCTTTTTAGCTTCAGTGCTCACCATTTCTTTGTTCATTAAACATGATAGTCAAAATTAAGATTCATGTTAAAAATTCTTTTAAAAAACACTGTTTTTAAATATCTAGATGGCAGTGAAGAAAACTACAGGTTAGTCACTCTAGAGGCAATTTTCAAAATCACTTTTAATTTAGTTTATTATACTAAAATGCATACCACTGTAATTGGATAGAGAGGATTCTGAATTGATAGCAGAAGAACTTTGTTGCCTCCTGATGGATCATCAGTATTTCCTGGTCGAGTGATCCTTTTGCTTGTAGAATAGTTGAAAAAAGCCTGTTGACCAGCAATGTACACAGGTTCATCCGCAGCAAACGTCACACATTCTTTGGCACTATCTATGTTTTCAAATTCCACTAGAGCCTGCCGTTTAAACGGCATCATCATAACATAGCTGAGAGGGAGATTGGAAAGAATACCCAAATATAATAAATTCAGTTAACATTATTTATTCTCAATCAAGGAAAAGCAGACTTTAATAAAAATGTGTCAAATCACACAGATTAGTATCCTTCACTACATTTATCCAGTGTTAGTCAATTCTTAAATCATCCAAATAAATTGTGGTACACCAGATAGATGATGCATATTTGAAAGCTTATCTTCCTGTGACCGAAAGGTTTTCCACTTTTTGCCCTCCTCAAGCATAAGTCTCTGTTACCAGTTACTAATGACACCGCCCCATTTATTCTTCAGGCTGCCACTCCCAAGCAGTATTAGAAAATATCTAGATATAGAAACCAATGGAAATAAAACTCAAGAGAAGATTAGCAGATAGGACCCCTAAACAACAGAAACTACTACCTCTATTAAATTTTCCAAATAAATAAGTGCCCACGCTAATAACTAAGAACTGACTATATACTTTCATTTATCTTACTAAAAACTAGAGAATCAAAAGATACATAGAAGCAACTCCAAACCAACCAAATTTCATACAAATAATCTCCTCCAAAATATTTTTAAATATTAAAGAATCTACGAAAAGATATTCACTAGATTATAGTAATCATGGTTGCCTATGAGCAAGAGGGTGAAGTTATTCACATCTCACTGGAGGAACATATTTTAGTATATGAAATGAAAAATAAAGCAATGAAGGGAGGAAGGGAAGAAAGAAGTCAAAGCACATGGATCATACCAGGGGAAACAACATGTCCTCTGTTCACAAGAACAAGCACCTTAAAAATGTTTTAAAAAAACAATTATCATGGTTTTATAACAGTAGAAGGCTGCAGAAAAAAACATCAGATCAGGTACTCAGTGAAAGCACTGTTTCTCAATAAGCATCCAGACCTACTGCTACCCTTTAGAAAGTGGCAAATGGCTTATTAATAAGTAACAGACCACTTTGTAACCTGGCAAGTTACATAATTTCTTATGAATTTCAGCTTCCTCATTTATAAAACTTGAAAGAGTTTCAACTTGACAATCCTGTTGTCAAGATTATGTTACTACATACAAACTGCTTGCCTTGCCTCATTCATCTTCATATCCTCAGAATCTAGAAACAGAGCTGATGCATAACAGGCATTCAATCAATATTTGTTGGTCTATGAGGCTTGTTAGCTCTCCCCACCCACATCGTTCAAAATTAAAGAATACAGAAACAAAAGACCTTGAATTAAAGATTTACCAATTATGAATGCAAAATATAAATCCCAGGAGAGAAAAACATTCCTTTTAGAAATTTCTTGCTAAAGTTCTGAAGTCTTGCATACAAAAATTAGAAAACCCTGGAATCAGGACTACGCTAAAGAAATGAAAGAAGAATAAACATTCCCCTCTCACAAAAATATAAGTTGGTTGAATAGCTAAATGGTATTACCAAGTAAATACGTTAATAATGCCCTCTGATTCTTTGGCACACAGAAAATTATAAAGGTTCAAAAATAAATTCTTTATTTGCCTATTATAGACATGGTCATAGTAAAACTGCCTTCTATAACTACAGTAAGTGAGCTAGAAGCACAGACTTAAAAGTTAAGAAGTGCCATTACATGAAGATAAAGAAGGGGAAACTAGAATGTCACAAACATTTTAGAATGCACCTAAACTGTCTGGCACATAATTTACAAGAAATCTTTAAAAGCACTAGTATTGAGGAAGACGGGAAGACCAAAGAAAAGAAAAAAATTAACAAAAGGGCTAAGGGACATGGTAAGGTCACAGTGCTTTCAACTTGTAACTCGAAACACATTTACTAATTTTTAAATGAAAACAGGAGGCGGCAAAAGATTTATTATACAAATTAGGCCCCAAAAGTTTTGTTTTAAAATTTTAAACCAATACAGCTAATTATACGTCGCATCCTCTCCTTTAATGGAAGGGGAAAAGGGAGGAAGAGAGACTCAGTATGAATTTTTAAACATTCTTTTGATCCTAATACATGAATACATTACAGAATAAAGACAAAAAATATATAGAATTTTATTATACTGACACAACCATTCTCAACATTGTATTCTATCCTACGCATTTAGTTTTTAGGTATAAACTTACTGTATGTTGAACTTAGCGACACATCTTTTTAATATGAGCAGTTTCTATATAATCTTTATAATCCCACACACACCACTAAAGAAATAAACAGAGAAAGGTTCTATACATGCAATATTTTGAAGCAAAACTCCTCTTTGGAGGCTATTCAAGGTTCTTTCAGCTTCAACAGTAGCCACCTCTTATTCAAGAGCATTTCATACAATTAAAACTCCTATTCCACATATTTATGCCAATTAAACTTTTAATTATACACTAATTTGTTCCAATTATTTCATGACTTTTTTTTTTTAAGATTTTATTTATTTGACAGAGAGAGACACAGTGAGAGAGGGAACGGAACACAAGCAGGGGGAGTGGGAGAGGGAGAAGCAGGCTTCCTGCTGAGTGGGGAGCCCGATGTGGGGGCTCGATCCCAGGATCCTGGGATCATGACCTGAGCTGAAGGCAGACGCTGAATGACTGAGCCACCCAGGAGCCCCTATTTCATGACTTTTTCATCCACAAAACTACCAATCCTGGGGGTAGAATGATGTACTATGCAAATTATGAATTACATTCATATATAAAACACTCTACCATATATCTACCTGTATATCAAAAAGTATACAGGCTAAAAATGTACAGCCACTCAAAAGTGATTCAAATAACTCACCAACTTCAACAAATAGTCCTATTTCTTTAATGCCCAACATCTGGGTCATGGTCATAATTAACATCAAAATATCAACACAGTTATTATTTCTCTAAAGTTTCCACCAGTATTTGCTCATCAACTTGTTTTCTAATATTGCTTCAGTATTTCTTCACTTTAAGGAAATAACTTTAAAAGCCCAATATAAAAAAACAGAAGAAAAAATAAGCCAGAAATAACCATCTCTTTCTAACTCCATGGGATAATGCAACCCATAGAGTTAGTCTAGTGCCAACATGTCAAGTCTAAATAAGGTCTAAGGGTCTGCTTCAATATATAAAGCTCCAGACAAACTTCATTTCCAATATCCACTTGAAATGACAAGAAGTGATACAGTCATCTTAATGACACTTTAAGAAATGGACTTTCTCCTGCCCGTGTAGATTGCCAATAACAATATGTAACTGTGGTTTCTGAGGTACATAAGTTGAGGATAACAGGTGTCCCAAGTCATCCACCTCTCAATAAGGTCATCAAGGAAAATAAAATAAAATTAAAAAAAGAAAAAAGATGCCATGATGGAAGGTGTTACCTAACACTACTACTCCTTTGAAGCAACGATTCCTGCCAGACATCTCTGATTACTCCCTCACCATCTAGTTATGCATCCTTTCAAAACTCAGAACCCCACATAAATTTTTGTAAAATTGAAACAATCAATCTCAGCAAATATACTGAAATTTCTCTGCTGTTTCTATATTTTGAGTTAGTCTGTGTCTCTGATGCCTATAACCAAAACCCCAAACGTATTCACCAAGGAAAAAATAATAAAATCAACTCCAGGCTACCCATACTAAGAAGAGAACAACAGCCGGGCATACTCCAAAAATAATTCAGAAAGAATTTTTGAGTGTCTATTTTTGGCAGCAGATTCACTTTTCTGATTATGTTTTCACTTAAGTCAATATCCTTAAGCATACACCAGCTGTGGGAAGAGAAAGGAGGAGCCTGAGTGAATACTAAACACAAAAATAAAACAAACTAGGATAAAACACTGACTGCTCATGGTCTGCATAAGAACTCAGCAACACACACCTAAGCAAATAATGCCTATCCTTAATCTACCCACTGTTATTTGCCTATTAATTCTTAAATATTCCAAAATAAACAACAAAAAATCAGTTTTTAAGTACCACTACTTAAAACTCTGAAGACGAAGGGTGTTATCAACTCATTCAAACATTAAAACAGTGCTTAACAAGGAATCATGGACTCATTTGAAAATCAGATGAAAGATGCCATAATCTATTTTACATAAAACCTGGCTGAGGAGTGTGAGGTGATCATGGATCCAAAAAATACATCCATGCATCATCCCAGAAGGTTAAAAATAAGAGGCTTAAAAGAAATACAGAGGTTCTAAAGAAATAGTCACAGGCAAGCAATATATACTATGGTTAAACATCAAGGCTTTTACCATACTGTTCTCAATCTGCATGAAGTCCCTATGAGCCTTACCATATTGTCCCAAATTTCTCCAGAGCCTCCACAAGGTCTGCTTCCACCACAGATTCACAGAGTCCTCGAACATGGACAACAGGTGAAACAGAAACTTTATGATGACTTCCACCTGCCTCCTAGCAAAAGAAAATAATTTCTAGTTAAAAACTTTAGAAGTCTAAATTGCATCTTTAGTAAATTCAATTCTGCATTAAAAAGCAAACATTAAAAAAAAAAAAAATCCAAACCAAATTGCATTCACAAGTTAGCAAAAGGACCTGAGAATAAAATCATCAATTAAATGTTTGGCATGAACATTTTGATTTCTCAAAAGGGAGTATTCTCTCTTAAAAAGAAGTACAACATTAAGTTAATAACTTATTTCAACTTCAATAAAATCTCAGAAACAAATTCAGCAGATACAGAGTATGCTATGACTGGAATTATATTTTATATTCATAATTTCATAGTTTCACCTCCATAAAATAAAAATCTCAAGTAGTCCAAATGAACAAAAAGTCCCAATTTAAAATGTTTAATATAAAGATTGTAAACTTTATTTATATCCTCCTTTGCCCTTGTTTAATTGGTTATCTAGTCCCACTATAATTTGAAGCTTTTTTTTTTTTTAAGATTTTATTTGTTTATTTGAGAGACAGACAGATAGTGAGAGAGAGCAGAGCAGGGAGGAGAGGGAGAAGCAGTTCCCTGCGAGGAGGGAGCCCGACATGGGAAAGCACTACACTTGACAGCTTAAATTTATACAAGGTACCATCTCTATTGATGAACAAGTAACACTCAAAAATGCAAGCCTTCCAGGGCTTTTACGGAGTACTGTGTATCTCTGAGTACTCCTAGAAGGCAGTTTTAATATAAGTATATGGACTACATATGAGAATTACTTTGAAAATGAAAATAGGTCTCTCATTTACTTATTCAACTTCTATTAAGACAAAAATCTGTATTTACAACTAGCTACTGGGCATCTCTCTTATTTCACTTCAGAAATGACTTCCACATACGATCCATATACACACACCAAAAAAATCTATTAAATGAAAGGTTTTTTCCTCCTACAGACAGACAAAAAGCACCAATATTTTACCTTTAAAACTTAATCATTTTAAGAAAGTTAAATCTCTTTATGACTATTTTAAAAGACTCACCAATTTCTCTTTACTATAAAGACTATTAGAAAAATATAACAGTCCTGTGCCCTGCCAATAAAAAAATTACATCATGGCTTAAAGAAAAGAGCTGGAAAAAAAAAAAAAAGAAAAGAAAAGAGCTGATTTAAATATGTAAAGCAACCATGGGACGACTATTCTCTTACACTACTGTCAAATTCAACAAATAAATTCAGTCCTCTGCAAATACTAATTCAATAGGTGGAATTTCATTTGAATTGCTTATGCTGAGTCTTTTCTATGGTCAAGCAGATATTCATTAAATGCCACTAAGTTTGAAATGAATCATTCTGATTGTACACTATGTAACCAAACACTCTATTAACAACCTTAACAAATGAGACTCTACCTAAGTGAAACTCAACAACCAAATGTGCATTATCATTAAGCTACTAAATATAACTGGACAACAATGCAGGAAAAGAGCTCTAAATCACACCTGAAAACTTAATTCCGAACACATATTTAAACAAGTTTTACTCTAAAAACAATGAGACAACAATAAACTTCAAGAAATAAGTCATCTCAGTTGATCCTTAGAAATCAGCTGGTGAAGGTAAATGTGCAGAAGAAAACTACATTGGCCAAGACTCTTCAAAAAGTTAGTATAAAAAAAGTGGAAGATTTTAGATTAAGACTAAAGAGAGACAACAACCAAAGGCATTACTTGAGTCTTTATTTTATAATAGATAAAAACTGCTATAAAAGACATCTTAGGGACAACTGGAGAAATTTAAATACAGACAGGATATTATATTATGTAACAGAACTATTTATTGTCTTAGGTACCATTATGATAATGGTAATGTTTATGTGAAAAGAATATCCTTATTCTTAGGAAAGCTGGGATATTTAGGGATGGATTGTTACAGTGTGTACAAGTTACTTTCACAGTTTAGGGGGAAAAAATGTATATAAATATAGATATACACATATGGAGATAAAATCCCAAATGGCAAAATGTTAAAAACTGCTGAATCTAGGTGAAGGGCATATGTAATTGAATATTTCACATAATAAAAAGTTGGGAAATTATTTTACTATATAATATTTAAGGCCTACAATAAGGTATGAAGAACAGTATAAACAGTCATTAACTCACCACCCAGTTTAATAAATAAAACACTACCAATCAGCTGAATATATCTCCTACCTCCCTTCCCATCGTGGATAACCACTATCTTGAATACAACGCTAAAAAATATGACTATTTTTCAAATTGGTCTTCTCACAAAGAAATGGATTATAGGACCAATTTTTTAAAATCCCTCAAAAATATCTGATATTAATATATTATTATTTAATTTTATTTCCTAAATGGAACAGTTCAAGACTTAAGTCATTCTTCAGAAGCTAGAAGCTATTAAATGCAAGCAACATGGTACTTAGGGGAAGATACAATTATCTCAACTTCAAGGCAGAGAACATATCCTATTCCCCTTGTATTTTCCTAATTCCCACTCGGTGAATATGCCATTCATGAGTTTATCTACCTTGATATTTCTCTAATCTTTATATTATGTCCCCTTTTCCTGAACTTAAAAATTTTTTATCCCTTCTAAGTAAAAAAAGAAAAAAATCCTAGGGTTGTTTCCAAATATAAATCTAATATATTAGTGATATCTTTTCAAACAATATTTTTACCACCCCTTTTGCCCCCAATATTAAAAGTTTTGGGGTTTTTTTTGTTTGTTTGTTTGTAGAGAGAAAGAGTGAGTGTGCACAAGGAGGGGAAGGGAGGTAGAGGAAAAGGGAGAGAGAATCTTAATTTAAGCATGCTCCATGCTCAGGGCAGAGCCCAACGTTGGGGTTCAATCGTGACCTGAGGCAAAATCAAGAGTCAGATACTTAACCAACTGAGCCGCCCTGGCGCCCCCTAAAATTTTTCTCAAATCAGTATTTTCTTATCTCTACCTATGCTACATACTGGTGGTAAGAAATCTGAAATCATCTGTACTTCTTTTACTTACCCTAAAATTACCTCTTTAAAGCATCATCCAATTCCTAAATTGGTGACTAAATAAGTATTATTTACCCCATCCATGTATTAACACTTTGATCATGTCTTCGCCAGTTCAAAAAGTTTTTTTTAATCCTTTCTCATACAGAAGCCCAAAGTCCTTCCATTTCAAATATTTAGTTATCTAGGCTCCCTCCTGATCTATTTATACTGATTACTTATCAGACTAAAAACAATATTCCAAGTGAGCACTTAGCAAATGAAGGCATGCCTTCACTTTTACATATACTTTTTTTCTTTTTTAATTACTCTATCCCTTCTTTAGGCAAACTTTGTCAACTATAATGGAGGCATTATTTGGTCCCCTTTGCAGGCTATAGACCAGTCTAGTCATAATCATTCCAAACTCCCAGCCCCTTAAAGGCTATCTCAAGGACCAACTCTAATAATACCAACTTTAAGTGCTAATTTTGACTATTGCTGATTGAAGACCACACTCTTCTGAAGAGAAGGGAAGCTCAAGAGAGTATAAATGAAGATTCTGAGAGGAATAAGGGCCCATTAGATAAAGAAGATGTGGTGTATACACACACACACACACACACACACAATGGAATATTATGCAGCCATCAAAAAATGAAATCCTGCCATTTGCAATGACATGGGTGGAACTAGAGGGTATTATGCTAAGCAAATTAAGTCAATCAGAGAAAGACAATTATCATGTGATCTCACTGATATAAGGAATTTGAGAAACAAGGCAAAGGATCATAGGGGAAGGGAGGGAAAAATGAAACAAGATGAAACCGGAGGAGGAGACGAACCATAAGAGACTCTTAATCTCAGGAAACAAACTGAGGGTTGCTGGAGTGGAGGGGAGTTGGAGGGATGGGGTGGCTGGGTGATGGACATTGGGGAGGGTATGTGCTATGGTGAGCCTGTGAATTGTGTTAAGACTGATGAATCAGAGACCTGTACCCCTGAAATAATGCATGCTAATAAAAAGAAAAAAAAAAGGGCCCATTAATGTCTCTTCACATAGTAAAGCAACAACTGTAAACCAGTAAAGGCCAGGCACAATGTCCTTATTAGGCTTTTCTGTTTTCCCGACATCTCTATACACAACACATGCTTAATAGCACAACACATGCTCAAGAGCAAATGAACAGCCTTCTTCTGCCCTCTTACAATTACAGGATTAAAAAAGACC
Source organism: Mirounga leonina (assembly GCF_011800145.1). Lineage (NCBI taxonomy): Eukaryota > Metazoa > Chordata > Mammalia > Carnivora > Phocidae > Mirounga > Mirounga leonina. The sequence continues at coordinate 23,712,238 of NW_023270305.1, forward strand.
AACCTCAAATTCAATAATTCATACCCCAACACCAGACACAGAACCAATGCCAAGTGATTATCCAGCTTCTCCTTACACACCTCCAATGACAAGAAACATACTACTCATGAGACAGTCCATTATATTTTTAGAAAATTCTTCATAATATGCACCCAAATCTGTCTCTCTGTAGTTTTGTACCCAAAATGGCCTTTGAAGTCAGACCAGCATTTGAATCTTTGGACACTTACTGGCTCACTGATCTTAGGCTAATTACCTTTTCAAGCCTTGGTTTCACTATTAAAAAAAAAAAATCCGTATCATGTAAGGTTGCAGTAAATAAGTGGAACAATAAATATAAAATGTCTAGCACAGTGCAAGATGTAGTTATTTAGCAAGGGTTCAAGAAATATTAAATGGTGCCCCCTGCCCTTATCTACATTTCCCTCTTCTAATGATAACCCTCCAATTATTTGTAATGATTACTCAAACCATACCTAAATATACCCTTCAGGCTAAATAGCCCCAGATTCTTCTGTCATTCCTCTTATAATGTGATTTCAAGTGTCTTTTCCATTCTGGTAATCATTCTCTGGATGCATTAGAATTTATCAACATTAAAAAAAAAAGAATTGGGGCGCCTGGGTGGCTCAGTCTGTTGAGCGACTGCCTTCGGCTCAGGTCACGATCCCGGAGTCCCGGGATCGAGTCCCGCATCGGGCTCCCTGCTCGGCGGGGAGTCTGCTTCTCCCTCTGACCCTCCCCCCTCTCATGTGCTCTCTCTCTCTCATTCTCTCTGTCAAATAATAAATAAAAATCTTTAAAAAAAAAAAAAAAAAGAATTTATCAACACTATACCAAGAAATGAGTACAGTATTTCTAGAGATTTAAGGTTATCCCTTTTATTTGGGTTGTTCATACAAATGAAGAAAAAAGGTGTTTTAAGGGACAGCTGCGAATATTTTTTAACTCACACTATGCTTAGAGTGTTACAATTTTTCTTATTAAACAATCATATCTCTTTACTTCTTCTACTTTTTTTTTTTTTTAGAGAGGGAGAAAGGGGGGCGGGGAGAGAATCTTAAGCAGGCTTCATGCCCAGCATGGAGCCCAACATGGGCTCGATCCCACCACCCTGAGATGATGACCTGAGCCAAAATCAAGAGTTGGACACTTAACCAACTGAGTCACCCAGGCACCCGTTTCTTTTTTTTTTCCTAAAGAAACAATACAGCAGATCCAAAATACGGGAAACCCTTTAATTTTCTTATTTAAAGTTTTTAGATACACTTGATCACATAACAGAGCGAAGATTAAAAAGAACAGCCATATGATTCAAATAACTTTTTAAAAAACCTTTGCTCTTGGGGCTCCTGGGTGTTAAGCATCTGCCTTCGGCTCGGGTCATGATCCCAGAGTCCCGGGATCAAGCCCCGCATCGGACTCCCTGCTCAGTGGGGAGTCTGCTTCTCCCTCTGACCCTCCCCCCTTCCATGCTCTCTCTCTCTCTCAAATAAATAAAATCTTTAAAAAAAAACTTTTTTTAAATTAAAAAAAATTTTTTTAATTAAAAAAAAAAAAAAAACCTTTGCTTTTTTGCTCATGTAGTAGAAATTATTTGGTTTTGCCTACCCAGAACCCCTTTCCCTTCTCCTGATTAAACACATACACACATACACACACGCACCTGGAACTCTGTTACTCCACTGGTATTCTCAATCACACAGTCATGCCTGACCAATTTCAGAGGTAGCCCAGTGATTAGTTGCAGGGAGAGAGAAGATAAAAAGTGTTGATCAGAAGGGATACATACGGACACTGGGGAGAACGGTGTTCTCCACTTGCTAGCTGTAAGAATGTAAGTCTAGGGGCGCCTGGATGGCTCAGTCGTTAAGCGTCTGCCTTTAGCTCAGGTCATGATCCCCAGGGAATGGGATCAAGCCCCGCATCAGGCTCCCCGCTCCTCGGGAAGCCTGCTTCTCCCTCTCCCACTCCCCCTGCTTGTGTTCCCTCTCTCGCTGTGTCTCTGTCAGATAAATAAACAAAAATCTTAAAAAAAAAAAAAAAAAAAAAAGAATGTAAGTCTAGCTTTATAACTACAGAGAGGAAATAGAGCATACAGAATCAAGTCTCAATGACATCATCTAAATCCCTAGATCCAGCCATGCCTGAAACCACTGCCACAATTTGGCTTTCTCAGTTACATGGGCCAATAAACTCCCTACCTCTGCCAACTTTTTGTTTTGCTTAAGCTCACCTGAATTGTTGCTGTCGCTGCAAGTACAAGCTTTGAAAGTTGTATTCAATTCATAGAGGCAAAAAAAAGCACTAAATGACGTAGAATCACAGATTTTTAGATACGGAATTTTTTTTAAACTTTTATATCTCCATCACTGAGAACAGCACCTAGCACACAAAAAGGGCTCAAGTATTGTTTTTTGATGAGTGAAGAGATCACAGTGATCATCTAATCCAACCTTCTCATGTGATCGCCGAGTTCCAGAGAGGTTAAGTCACAAAATATGTTGGTAGCAGATCCAAGACACCTGCCTTGGTTGGGCTTACGGCTCTATTAGCAGCTCTTTTCACTGTATGTACTAACACAAAGAAATACAGTGACTTGTTAAAACCGAAAGATAGTAAAACCTATTACTTTTCACTTCTTTCCTAATGCCAAGCCAAAAAATCCTCACTCTATTGCAACAGCTTAGCTAAAGGAGACAGAAAACGTTATTGCTATAGAAGCCTCGAGACGCTGGCACTTACCTCCAGGGCACACATCCTTTAACTTTTTTATTGCCCAGGGTGTAGTTACTATGCTCACTGTCAGCCTCTTAACTTTTTCCTGTGGGAGTTAAGCTAACAAAGTGACCTCATCTCATCTCCCATCCCATAGTCATCCAATAAGCCATCATAATATCCCTATGCATCTCTGTAATTCAGACCCTAAAAGTATAGAAGTGTATCTTAAATTCAAACTAGATTTTCTACCTAATACATACCATTAGAAAATCCTAGGATCTACACTTTTATCTTGGCATTTTGCCATCTTGTGAGTCTATTTATTAAAAGTTGAGAAACTTAAATTTTCACCTCATCAGCAAACAAACCACTTTAACAACCTGATTTGCCTGCTTACTCACTGGCAGAATAGAATAAAAGAAAAACTTGAAAGTCTCCAAAATGAATTAGCACTCCATAAATCTTTATTGATACCGGTCTTTATAAAAGCAGATCTTTTCTATGTAACCTCCCGATTTAATTCCTCAATTGGTTTTGCCAAGTAAAACCCTAATATTTGGAAGTCAAGCTGCTTTCTTAAAAATAAGCAGATACAGAAATTTACCATTAATATGATCTTGAAGGTCCTGCTAAATTTAAGAACACCACTCACTCTATGAGAATAAACTGTATAATACATAGCACAAACCTCCATAATCCAGCTTTGTTCAACAATGCAGCCCAGTGAATCTGAAACACTCTAGGAATTTTTGATCTTCAAATTAAGTGCCAGAAGCCATAAATTTGAAGTGTCTTATTTCTCATATCCAACCTGCTAATGCATTTCTTTTTTTCTAACTCATTTCTCTATACACCTTAACACATCATTATCATTCACAATGATCAACTCATCTTTAAACAGGGGCATTTGTAAAAACACTACTTTTCTTTTTTTAAAAGATTGATTTATTTGACAGAGAGCACGTAAGAGGAGCGGAGCAGAGGGAGAGGGACAAATAGCCTCTAAGCGCAGAGCCTGAGTTGGGGCTCTATCTCACGACCCTGAGATCAGGACCTGAGCCGAAATCAAGAGTCAGATGCTTAACTGACTGAGCCATCCAGGCACCCCAACACTGCTCTTCTTAAATACTCACTTTCCTCTTTAAATCTAATACATTATTAAAGCACTAGTGGAAACTTAATTATCTAAAGCTAAATAATATAAATTTTTGAAGTCTTACTTTGCACCTTACAAACCTCCAACTGGAGTTGAAAAGATTGCTTATCATTGTACCTAATCTGCATTTACTGTTAACAGTTTGACCACAAGGTATTTCTTCCCTGGCTGGACTGGAGGACAACTGAGGTTGAGCCAAACTCATTTCGGTTAGATGAATTACCATATTTCTGGCTGATGACGCACTAGACATTAAACTTCTATCCAGGGAATGCCTATCCTAATAAAATTTTATTATGTACAGGTTTCCATAGTTGCAATAATTTCAAAATAGTACCAAAATTTACATGAATAAAAAGGTTTAAAACAGGAAAAATAAACCTTCATTAGATTTCACAGTGCAGTATTGGTTCTACAGTTAAATAAAAGCAGTTCACTCTCTCCTAAGAAACAAAACAACAGTAAAATAAACAAAAATTAGAATTTATAACTCAATCTGCATATAGTAGTTTCTGCTTGGGTAATTTAAAAGCTGCATTACAGTAATCACTGAACTACAACTTCAGGTATGGAAAGGTTCAACTTTTATATTTTACAGACTAAGCGAACTCAAGAGTAGTAGTTAACGGACTTTCCCTAAGGCACATATTGTATGTTAGCTAAGACTTCTGACTCTCCCCAAGCCCTGCCCAGTGCTATTTCCACTGCCAGATACAATTCACTCTGGATATATTAATTATGTATTATTTTCTTCCCAACATCCAAAATAATACTATTGCCTTAATATCTAATCTATTATTCAAAAAAATTTTTTTCATAAAAAGATTAAAGTATCTTTTCAAGACACTTAAGGGAAGACATTTCATGCTACTACACAAAAAACTTAGAGGACTTTTGGCAAAAGAAATACACTGATCCATTGGCTCCATCTAAAATATCAGTTACAATATTCCTGCTTCCAAATTCCACAGTGGAATTGGCTTTGAACTGAAACTTTAAGAAAACATGCATTTCTTTTATTCACATGCCCAAGCTACATTTTGAATATTCCAAATACCTAGGCACAAAAATCAAAAGCCATATCTAGCCATAAGGAAACATTTATTTTTTTTTTTAAAAGATCTTATTTGACAGAGAGAGAGACAGTGAGAGAGGGAACACAAGCAGGGGGAGTGGGAGAGGGAGAAGCAGGCCTCCCGCCGAGCAGGGAGCCCTTGTGGGGCTCCATCCCAGGACCCTGGGACCATGACCTGAGCTGAAGGCAGACGCTTAACGACTGAGTCACCTAGGCGCCCCCATAAGGAAACATTTTTTAGAGGAAGAAGAAGTTCCTTTATTCTAATGTGTTGAAACCTACCTATGTGTCACTGTTTCATATTTGGAAACTCTTAACACTGGGGACTACTGACCTGAATTTTTTACATAAAAATTCAAACAACAGCTAAAAGACTTATAATTTGCCTCTTAATACTTTTATTAAACATTCTAAGTAGAATATACGTGTACAATTTCTTAAACTTCAGGTAAAGCTTCCTTTCAAAAAATCACAATTAAAATGTGATAAATGTTTAAAGGTCATCTAAGCCATTAAGACATCTTAAGTGCACCAAAAAAGGGCAAAAACTTTTGCTTTGCTTTGTTTCCTTAAAGTCTCTATGCAACTGAAGCTGAGTTACTACTACTTGCTGTGGATAAGACGATTTTCACATTCCTTCTGCCTCCAGCTCACATTTCTGATAAGAGCAACAAGAATGCAGGAATGTGTGTTTAATGCAGTTCCGAGTTCAGTTTCTCCTTCCGTGGGGCAAATTTGGAATAAAGGGTCAATGAACAGCTGATACGATTTTAAGATTCGTTTTATTTGAAAATAAGGCTGGTGTTAACACCTACCAACACTTTTTTTTTTTTTAATCGAAGAGCTAAAATCTGTACTGAGCAATAATCATAAAACTGGGTAGCAAAGCAGGCACGCCATGCCTTCCAAGAGTAAAAATTCTGAAATTAAACCTTCAGGGGAACTAGGGTGTGAGCGCCAGAGCGCAATTTGTCATTCGGTTACGGCTCTGCTCAGGACCCAGACGAAGAGAGACCCCGGGGGAACCCACGCAACCATCCTGTGACCGAGACGGGCGCGCGGACGCTGCGGCCACAGGGGCAGAAGGGAGAGAGAGGGTCGCCACGACGCCGGCCAGCCGCCGGAGGAGTTAAACTAACAAAGAGCTAATCGCGCACCAAAGCCCCCCGAGCGGAAGCAAAGCCGCCCCGCCGCCCCCGCCCGGCTACCCTCCCCAAGTTCAGGGCCGGCAGACAACTCGCACGCGGGGCCTGCAGCCAGGCCGGAGCCGGGTTCGCGGTCGGGATGCGGGAACCAGGTAGGGCAAAGAATAAAAGCCCTAAAGAGAGGAGCCGGCGCTTCCCGACCGGGTCAGCGCAGCAGCAGAGGGAAACTGGGCGCGCGGAAGGCCCCGGGGCCGAGTCCCCGCCGCTGGGCCCTGCTTTCCCGAGGAGCCGCCAGGCACAGGGGACGGGGCGCCGCGCTTTGTTACCGGCTGTGAGAAGCTCCGGCCGCCGCCGCCGCCATCGCCCCCGCCCCGGGGCGTCGCTTCCCGGCGGTTCTCGCCTTCCTCGGCCGAGTAGTCGATCTCCCCCTCCTCGGTCTTGAGGCGCTTGGCCTGGCTCTCGTACTCGCGGTCCTCCTCGTACGTCTCCCTGGGAGAGGATGAGGAGGAGGACATGGCGGCGGCCGGAGGGACCGGCGGGCTAGCGGGTGGGGGTGGCGGCGGGGCGCGGGCCTCGGACGCCGCCGGCCAGTCCCCGCCACTGGCCGAGTCTCTTCAGCGAAGGTCTGCGCTGCCGGGCCGGCCTCGGGGGCCGGGCGTCCAGGAGCCGGGTGGGTCGCAGGGAGCGGGCGAGATGAGGGGGGGCGCCCCGGGAGGAGGCTCCGGAGCGGCCGCTCCCCTTTATTACGGAGCCAACATTCAGCCTCTCCCTCCTCCTCCGTCTCCGCTCCCAGCTCGGGGGAGCGAATCTAAGGATGGGGACGCGACCGTGGCTTCCGGTCTTCCCTCCTCCCCTAATCCGCTCCCCGCCGCCCAGGCCGAGCCTCCGCCCCCGCCTTAGCAGCCGCCGCGCAGGATCGAATCCAGCCGCAGCCCGCGGGAAGCGCCCCTCAGCCTGGGTCCTGCTCCCTATTGGCAGGGGGAAAAGTCGACCAGGCTTCCAATTGGCCGGAAGGACTGTTCGTCAAGGGCCGCCCGGCTCGGCCTCGCCCCCCTCCCTGCGCCTTGTGAATTCGCCGCTGGCCTGCGAGTCCCGAGCGCACAACGCTCGCAGCGCGCTGCCCGGGAGCCGTTGCTGCCCGGCGGCCGTTAGCGCTGTTGGACTCAGCCGAAGGCAGGCGCGGAGTGAACCCCCGCGGGCGGTGAGGCGTGCAGTGGAGCCAGGGCTGCGGGTGTTAACCGCCCTCCCGCTAATTTAAATGCTTTTTATTACTTCTCTTCAGAAGAGGACGAGGAAAACCTCTAAAATCCCTGCAGATAGACCTCGTACAGCCCTTAGAACTACAGAGGCTAAGCGGAGAAAAGGGTTTGGAACCATGAAAGTAGCCTTCTCCCTATGTTGTGTTCAAAATCTGATGAAAGTGGGTGCACTGTCTTCCCGCCCCTAACTAGATTTTCGAGAACAGCAGTCAAGATGTACATTTCGCAAGGTGCAAGTCTGAAGAAGACGCTGCACGGGGGTGAATGTCAGTTTAATCAGTTAGCACCCATTTGTCATCTAGACCCCTCTTTCCTGACAGTTATAGGGGACTGGTGTGTTTAAGTTCCTGCTCCAGTTAAATGTGTTTTAAATCTTCCATATAATACGTCATCCTTCATCCCAACCCTTTTCTTTCGGGATGATCTCTTTATTTCACATTATCGTTTATTTTTGAAAGATAAAAAGCCTAACAAAATTCTGTTTGTCCTTCGGACCACAACTCACTTCCTCCGTGGAGCCCTGAGGACTCTTCCAAGCTTCTAGCTGCTTTCTCTTTTTCCAGCAGGGCCCTTTATACTTACCTCTTAGGGTGTTCTGTTTTAAAGGCTAGAAACGCTTGAAGACGAACTGTGCTCTTTTTCACCTTTGCAAATCCAGTTCCTGTGCAGATCCCTGGCACAAGTTAGATACTCACTTGAGTGGGCTGAGGTCCTTGGGAAATAAAAGTCCAGTATCTTTCAGGAAAGAAACTAGCAAATCTAACACAACCTAACTACCCTCTGTGACTTACCCCTTGGAGGACTGCGTTGGATCAAGATGCCTTACGAGTTTCCACTGTCCTTATCCCTCAGATGCTCCTCTAAATGTGGCTTTTTCCTAACTGTGTATGTGGACGGTTTCCTCCTCCCGCCTCGTTCTCCCTCATTTCCAAAGTTATTTCTTCCCCAAAAGCCGTTTTTATTTATTGCTGGCAGTGCTTTAACATACACTATTTTGTACTTTGTAATTTACACTGCCTGTCATTTGGGGGGGGGGGGGAATTGCAAGCTTTTCACAGCACCATAGAGCTTATAATCAAATTTGTGTGCAGCTGCAAGTGTACGCTGACAAAATAGAACTAAAAAAATTTTAGGAATTTATTTTTTAAATTAAGATAGAATGGAAGTGGACAAAAGAAATATCCAAGAGGATGGGGCGCCTGGGTGGCTCAGTTGGTCAAGCGGCTGCCTTCGGCTCAGGTCATGATCCCAGGCTCACATCAGGCCTCACATCAGGCTCCCTACTCAGCGGGGAGCCTGCTTCTTCCCTGCCTGCGGTTCCCCCTGCTTGTGCTTGCTCTCTGTCTCTAGCTCTCTCTAGCTCTCTCTGTGTCAAATAAATAAAATCTTTAAAAAAAAAAAAAAAAGAAAAAAAGAAAAGAAAAACATCCAAGAGGGAGCTGCAGTGCCAGCTACATGAGGAAATATTACTGGCAGAGCATTGGGAAGAATGAGAAGAGCCAGAAGGAAGGCCTTATCCAAACTTTCCAAATATTTTATAGTGATGGTGAAAATATTAAATTCTCAAAGGCTACCTCCAACTCCTAGATTATACCAGGTTAAAATGGGATTCTCACATTAATCCATAAGGAAACCAAGCCTTGCCAAACATTGTTGCTATACTCAGTGTTTACTAACAGAAGGCAGGTAATTTTTTTTTAAGATTTTATTGATTTATTTAACAGAGAGAGACACAGCGAGAGAGGGAACACAAGCAGGGGGAGTGGGAGAGGGAGAAGGAGAAGCAGGCTTCCCGCTGAACAGGGAGCCCGATGCGGGGCTCGATCCCAGGACCCTGGGATCATGACCTGAGCCGAAGGCAGACGCTTAACGACTGAGCCACCCAGGCGCCCCAGGTAATTTTGATAAATAGAATTTAAGTTTAAATTCTAAATACTAAGTATCAGCATGAAACTTAGTTCTTTTTTGGAATAGCTCCAACTGTTCAATAAAAAAACTGAAGAAGTAAAGCATAGAAAGCATGTTTAAAGGACACAGATCAGTAGGTTGACCATGGGTTATCTGTGAGCTTGTTGCTGATAAGTTGTTCAGTGACAATAAGTCCTTTGATAAGGAAAATGATAGCTAGCTCATCACTCTACCATGAGAAGAGCTAAAGGAGGGCATAAATTATACTCTGCATGATTTAACTTAGATGGGATAAAGAAATTATACACCACCCAGTAGCGAGAAATGCCTAAGAAACCCAGAAACAGCTCCTAAATGCCACGACCATCTGGAATTTCTGTTGCACTGCATATAGCCTCAGGCCTTTGGCTGATTGTCTGGATGCTTGATTGGATTGGCTGCTCTTGATTAGGCTAAGAAATGGCCATGAACTACCATTGCCACAACTCAAAAGTGGATTCAGGGGCTCTACTAGAGTGGGAGACAGGTCCAGAGCAGCCCTAGGGAAATTGATAGTCAAGGTCCTTTATAATCTAACCCTCAGTTTCCCTTTAGTTTTAAATCTCAGGGCCAACTCTGTTAATTTATAAGATAGTGTGCTAGGTGATGAAGGGACCAGAAAACTGTAAGAGATGGTCCCTGCCTTCTCAAAGTTTGCAATCAAGTTGAGGAAACAAGGCACATATAATATACATGTAATAATAACAGCCATTTACAGTGTGCCAGGCACTGTGCTAACCGTTATACGGGTCTGTCAGCAAATTCTGACAGAAGCCCTCTAATAGGTGTTATTGTTACTATGCCCATTGTACAGTTAAAAGAAACAATCCAGGGGCGCCTGGGTGGCTCAGTCATTAGGCGTCTGCCTTCGGCTCAGGTCATGATCCCAGGGTCCTGGGATCGAGCCCCTCATCGGGCTCCCTGCTCCGCGGGAAGCCTGCTTCTCCCTCTCCCACTCCCCCTGCTTGTGTTCCCTCTCTCGCTGTGTCTCTCTCTGTCAAATAAATAAAATCTTAAAAAAAAAAAAGAAAGAAAGAAAGAAACAATCCAGGAAGGGTTAAGGGACCTGCCCTAGAGACAAAGTAAACCAGAGTCAGAATTAGAATCCAAGCTATCTGATTCCAGAGCCAGTACTCTTCATCAAGAAGAATGATTTAATTATTGTTTTATTTTTACTGCCATGAACACAGATCTTAAAGTCACTTATCATGATACCAGTTTATTCCGTAATTTCTACCAGGGCTATGCAGCTGTAATTCTAGAAAGGAGTGAATAGATTATAGTTTTCACCATTTTTGTTGATACAAGGAAATTTAATTAGCTTCCATAAGAAATTACAAATTAAGCTGTTTTCATGTTCATTTTTAAATTTAATTTCTATAGAAAAGGCTCAGAAATCATGAGAGAAGTGTCTCTATTTTGTGATGGATACATAATTTGAACAACTGGAGATACAAATTATGAACTTTTCATACCCAAACTCAATTTCCAATATTGCGGCTATTTCACTGAATATACAAAACGTTGTTTCCTGCCTCAGCTCTTGCAAAATCAGGTAAATAAAACCCTTATGCACACCATGCTCTTGAGCCACATTTCCAAAGGATTGAAACCATAGAGGTATATTTTAATTAAGACCTGTTTTAACACCAACAAAGTCCATTCAGGGACAAATCAATTAGTTCCTATGCAACTTTGTCAAATCCAGAGTGTATTTGTGATGATACCACTTCTGTGTTTGACAGAGATCCCCAAGAAAGGGCACTGTGGTGCTGTACCCAAGCTAGCCCTTTTAATTTGATCTACATTGGGTTTGTTATGGTGAAAAGAAGCCACTGGTTCCAAGAGGATGCACCCTGTAGGAAGTGCCCTGAGCACTATTCGCTTGCTGTGTAGTCAAGTGTAACCACAGTGGTATTCTTTTTCAGGTACTATCATCATGCACATCTGCTTTGGGGCTAGAACTGCCACCATGTTTGGCCTCTTTAAAAAAATAACAATTTGTGATAAATCAGCAAAAATAAAATAGATTTACCTTAGAGGACTAGCTCATCTACCAAATAATGACAGGTAAAATTCAGATTCTTATTATCGGTGATAGCCACTTAGTCTTAGAAATAATACTTAAATTATTTCCACTTCGCTCTAACTCCTGTGAATTGAGAGTGTTTTAGACATCTTTAAAAATAATTTTAATAAGCAAAAAGAGTAAAACCATAGCATTTCTATCCCCAGATGAGAGTAAATAGAATTTATCAAAGTAAATTCACCTTACATATGAAAATATAGTGAAACAAAATTAACAAGTAGTTGCTCACACTTACAAAACGGTACTAAGTGCTACCAATGATTCCCAATTGTGTAGAACGTAAAATAACTGGGAATGATCAGTAGTACTTAATACCTTTTTATTGTTAAGTATGAGGTCTCGGTTCTTCTTTTCTTTTTTAATTTGAGAAAAATAAAAATTTCTTGGAAACACCCCACTTCATCCCATCAAGGAAGTTTCTTTGGTAAGCAAGTTACTAATTCACCCATTCTTTCCCGATCTTTTATGCTGGGACAACTTTAAAAATGACAAGGAATACTAAGATAAAGATAAACTAGGTTTTTTAGGCCTCCTTTTTTTTTTTTTTTTTTTTAACCTTTCCTATCTTTAGCTTTCTTGGCCTGGCAATGTCTTTTCATTCTGAATATGTTAGGGGACATTTGAATCAAAAGGAATGGATTTTTAACAGAATTGTATAATTGTTTCTCTTGATATAATGTACGGTCCCAAACCATTGTGGCACTTTCCCCACCATCACCCCTATGACCAGAAGATCAATAGACTACCTGTATTTTAAGACAAGGACAGTGTTTTGCCCATGCATCCTAACCACATGTCAGCTCTTGAGTTTGGCTAGACCTGTGCCATCCAATGCAATGGCCACTAGTCACGCATGGCTATTTACATTTAAATTAGTTAGAAATAAAAGAAAATGCAAAATTCTATTTCTGAGTTGCACGAGTCGCATTTTAAGTGACCAGTAGTCACATGTAGAAGCAGCTGCTGCTTTGGACATGCTGGACTGGACTGTAGCCTAGAGAATGGCTGTATTTCTTTCATCTTTGTGTCTTCATCACCTACAACATTGTACATAGTAGCCACTGATGAGACATTCGTTGGTCTGAATTAAGCTCCTCTTTCTCGTAGCTCAAGAAAAAGAAGCCCATAAAACATGTAAGCTTTGCAAGTTATGTCTATGTTTTTGTCTCAAAGATTGATCTGCAATTTGATTTGCTCCTCACCCATACTTGAAATGAGATCATTTAAAAGATGTAATTACATTTTTCAACCAAGCTCATTTTGTACACTGGATGTACCAAAATGTGTATGATTTAAATTTGTCAATCAACCAATTGTATTAAATGAGGCACATCTAATGAAAGATTTCCTATTTTGAATATTTTTCAAAAGTGAAAATTCCTTTCACAAAGTAGTCATTCTCTGATTTACCTTTAAGAATGCCATTACATGGGGGCACCTGGGTGGCTCAGTTGTTAAGCATCTGCCTTCAGCCCAGGTCGTGATCCCAGGGTCCTGGGATTGAGTCCAGTATCGGGATCCTTGCTCAGCAGGGAGCCTGCTTCTCCCTCTCCCACTCCCCCTGCTGTGTTCCCTCTCTCGCTTGTGTCTCTCTCTCTGTCAAGTAAGAAATAAAATCTTAAAAAAAAGAAAAAAAAGAATGCCATTACATGAACATCAGAATTTGCACTGAATTGAAAATTAGGCAAATAAAAATAGTATTCTTTAAAGGTGCTATCATAAGCATCCAATGTTAAAAGTTTGTAGGATAAATTTACTATTATTACTAATTATAAATAAATAACCAGCACTGCATAGAACTTTACTATATACAAAGTAGTTTCACATACATTGCCTTATATGATTTTCACAGAAACTTTATGAGGTAGACAGGGCAAGTCCTTACTGTCTCCATTTGGTCATGTTCAGAAAAACTAATATTTTGTCTCTAAATTCCCATCTTCTTTCCAGTATACCAATGAGGACATAGGAACTATTTATGGTGATTAGATTGGAGTTGGAACTTTAATTTTTCTGCCCTATTTGGATGGAACTACTTTCTTAGGAATATGATTTTTAATTATATATAAATACATAACATATACTATATATAAACACCTGTTCAGAGAAGACCCTCAATAAATATTTGCTAAATAAATCAGTGATTACATGCATCGTCCTGAAAACAGAGCTGACTATATCAGTCAAAGTTCAGTTGCAGAGAACAGAATTCATTCCAGTAAGTTTAAGCCAAAAGTATTAAAATACTTAAAGAATAATTGAGAGTATTAATGAGATGATTCTCTTTCTTTCTCTCTCTCTTCTTTTTTAGGGAGAGCGAGCAAGTTGTGGGGGAGGAGCAGAGGGAGAGAGAAGGAGAATCTTGAGCAGGTTGCACGCGCAGCGTGGAGCCCAATGAGAAGCTTGATCCCACGACCCTGAGATCATGACCTGAGCCGAAATCCAGAGTTGGATGCTTAACTGACTGAGCCATCCAGGCGCCCCCAATTTTGCATCTCTAAAATTTTAGAGCCACCCAAATGATGCTGATGCTGCTGATATGAAGACTACATTTTGAATACCAGAGTTTTAGATAAGTCTTCTCCAACCAGGCCACCCAATGAATGGAGTGTGCCAAGGCAATGATTCCCTTAAACCCTTGGGACAGTTAGGTGAGGCAGGTGCATGCAGAGCCTCTAGGTCAGTTGGCCCCAGCTCCCATCAGTGTGTCATACAAGTACTAATATTTTCCACCTGTGCTGTGATGTGGGAAGCATTGTGCTCTTTGCATAAATATATCCGTCATTGAGTCTTTGTCAAGTATTGGCCAATATGTGTACTCTCTTTTGGAATCTTTTATTAGTAGCAAAAAATTTTTTTAAATGTTAACTATTCTTGCAACAAACGTAGAGAACTAAAGATAGCTTGGGATGCCTGGGTGGCTCAGTTGGTTGAGCATCCGACTCTTGATTTTGGCTCAGGCCATGATCTCAGGGTCCGGGGATCAAGCCTAACATCAGGCTCTGCACTCAGCATGGAGTCTGCTTGAGATTCCCTCTCTCTCTGCCCCTCTCCCTGCTCACTCTCTCTCTAAAAATAAGTAAATAAATCTTAAAAAAAAAAGTGAGAAGTAAGATAGCTATAATCAACTTACATATCACCAAGTCAACTCTTATAATTAAGATTTACAGTGAGAAAAGATAGTAGTGAGGGACCTGGGTGGCTCAGTTGGTTAAGAGTCCGACTCTTGATTTTGGCTCACATTATGATCTCAGGGTCATGAGATGGGGCCCTACATTGGGCTCTGAGCTGGGCATGGAGCTTGCTTAAGATTCTCTCTCCCTCTTCCCCTGCTCTGCCTCCACCCCCCATGCACATGTACAGTCTCTCTCGCTCTAAAAAAAAAGAAAAAAGAAAAAAGATCTAAGATGGCTTCAGCTCTTCTGCCAATGACATCAAAATGACCATAGGAAGGGAGAAGAGAGAAAGTCCATCTGCTTGATTGTTTCTATAGTGTGCAATGCTTTTTTGCAGAAAAGAAGTGGAAATTTACAAAAACAATATTTAGAATTGTTTCTTCCTGAATACCAATATATACATCTGCAATTTAAAGTTGGGTTGTTTTTTTTTTTTTTTGGTTCTACAGACAGTAAGGTGTCTGTAGTGTTTAAAACACTAGTCGTTTTAAATTAGGTGAGGCAATAGTTCTACCTAGACAAATTGAGTTCTTGTCACAAGCAGCAACATTTCCACCACTCCTTATATCCCTTCTCTGCCCCCAACTTCCCATCCTTATCAACCAGCTAGAAGTGGAACACTAAGGGTGTATTTTGTTGGGTAAGAAAAAGAGAGAATTTTGCAGCCATAGCCTTACATGGAGAGCAGCCCTGTGTGCCCTATGGTGTAGGGTTCTGAATGGTCAGTAGCACCATGGCTATTATATGTCCAGGGAAGGGAGGTAAAGAACTGAGATCACCAAAGATAAATTTCACCCACTTCACAACTTTAAAAGATTAAGTCTGCCCAGTGTTGTTGTGGGGAAGGACAATTGCCAATCACCTCCAGATTACCAAGCTCCAGCCTTACAGATTCAGATAAAAGAGAGAAAAGAATGTGTTAAAGAAGATAAATGATCTTGGAGTGGTGGCTGGCTCAGTCAGTAGAGCATGTGACTCTGGATCTCAGGGTCATGAGTTCAAGCCCCACACTGGGCACAGAGCCTACTTTAAAAAAAAAAAAAGACATAATCTAGAAATGAAAATGGGTTGAAGCATCAGGTCTGTATTGACTGCTATTTACTTTATCCCTGGTATTTTGAAGGGATCTAGTTATAACATGCCAGACATTACAATTCAATACTGAGACAGATTCAATGATTCACAATCCAGTTGACATCATTGCCACATTGTGAAAGAATTGATTCTCACTCTTTTTTTTATAAAGATTTTATTTATTTATTTGACAGAGAGACACAGTGAGAGAGGGAACACAAGCAGGGGGAGCGGGAGAGGGAGAAGCAGGCCTCCCGCTGAGCAGGGAGCTTGACGCTGGGCTCCATCCCAAGACCCTGAGATCATGACCTAAGCCGAAGGCAGACGCTTAATGACTGAGCCACCCAGGCGCCCCCTTACTGTTTTTTTTTTTTTTTCAAAGATTTTATTTATTTGAGAGAGAAAGAGAGAGAGCACTTGAGCAGGGGGAGGGGCAGAGGGAGAGAATCCCAAGCAGACTCTGCACCAAGCCCGGAGCCCGAATGCGGCTGGATCCCACAACCCTGAGATCACGACCTGAGCCAAACCAAAGAGTTGGACACTCAACCAAATGAGCCACCTGGTGCCCAATTCTTACTTCTAGACACCCACAGCTATATCACCTCTCTTCTGCATTTTCAGTTGGTCTTACAGCCACCTGACTAAAAACTACATTCCCATTCCCCCTTGCAGCTAGGTGTGGCCATGTGACAAAGTTCTTGCCAATGGAATAGGAGTAGAAGGATGGTGGAATTGCTGCATCATTGCTTAGAAAGAAATTGTTTGCCCTCCATGTTCTCTCTTTCCCTTCCCACATGCGGGAGAACACAGGTGGGACTGAATCAGCTTCCACCGTACAGAACACTGTAAGAGAAGGCAGGGCAACAAGGTCCCTCGGTGATTTTTATGGAGTAGAGCCACTTCCCCAGCCTGAGCCACGTACTTCCAGACTGTTACATGAGAAAGGCAAACTTCCATTTTGCTTGTGTGCCTTATTTGGGGATCTCTTGGTAATGGCAGTTTCTAGTCTAGACCTAACAGATCTATGTCAGACCCCCCAGGGAGGGAAAACAGGATTCCTGGAAACCGCAGCTTGAAAGAATACATATTCTTTTATACTTTTCAATTTTGTGCCATATACACATATTCCCTAGTTATTAAAAATTCATCAATCAATTCATTAATTTGTTAGTACCTTTGTATCCCAGTTAAATTAAACAAAACTAGTATTATCTTACAAGAGAGTGTTTTTTCGTCCTGGCTGAGAGAAAGAGGCATGTTGTTTGTCCCTAGATCTTCAATATCTTGGCTTCTACCACCAACTTTAGCAGATACTCCTAGAAGAATGTGATAGTGGGAGCAACAATCTAAATCATTAAGTATGGTGATAACTAAGAACCAAATGCCACATGAGTACTAATGGTTTCATGGGAACACAATACTTTCTGTGCTGTCATCTCTTTCCCTCCCCCACTTTGCTCATTTGTTTTGTTTCTTAAATACCACACATCAGTGAAATCATATGGTATTTGTCGTTCTTGACTGATTTCGCTTAGCATTATACTCCCTACCTCCATCCACGCCATTACAAAGGCAAGAGATAATTTTTACCTTCCCACTATAGTCATATCATCAAAAGAAACTTTATTTAGATGATTGCAAAATCATTTTTAAGGAGGCCAAATTGATATATGATTCAGATGGGGAAGAAGGACACAATGACCCATTAATAGTGGACATGATTCTCATTCTGCAGAATGCTTCCAGGAGCTAGCCCACATTCAGAATTACCGCTGATTTCTGGAGAAACTTTGTACAAGGAAAAAAATGAATTCAGAATTATTTCATCACTGATTCCCATGATTTGAGTAAGAACTTAATGTTATGTTTGGCTTCAATGGGAAAGTTACTGAAAATATTTTGGCAGTGCCCAATGTTATAAAAAAAATGTATTGGGGATTACAGCAGCATCTAACATTTGCAGAATACTTTACAGCACTCCTTCTCTTATATAATGGATGTGAGCACAAGAAATAGAACCTCACTTGTGAACATGTGCTGAGTAATAGGGCACGTGTATAATATAGGACAAAGTGTAGGCTACTCTAACACTGTAAGATTGGGAAAAGAAAAACACCATTGTCAACATTGATATAGCCATTCTGTTCCTTGCTCCATTAGTACAGATGATTAGAAATGATTTTTTAATGTCTCAATGAAACTGTTCTGAAAAGCAATCTGTCTGAGAGGCAGGTGATCAGGTGGACTTAAGCCTTGGCGGAGGGGGGATGTGAATGATTGACACACACCTTCTCCTGGTCTGGGGCATATATTTGAATCTGTAAACAAATGCAGGGGTGTTTGACTCTTAGTGAGTTATATTCAGAGATTTGGGGAATTTGGAGGCTGAGAAAGAAAGGAAGAGAAGATTGGGAGCAAGAATCTGGGAGAGCAGAGTGGAAGGTATGGCTTCTCACCACTCCACTTCTACTCCATCCCAACACACTGGGGCCTGTGAACTCGTTAGGTCCTTGCGAAAAGAAGTGTTAGAATCAGAAACTGAAACTTTCTCATAATACTTTGTTGGACTAGGCACATATAGTGCTGTTTTGAGACCTAAGTAAGAAAGGACAGAGTGGGATGGGTCGTTGTCTTAATTGCGGGGTGGGTGGAGAAAATCACGCCTACCATGTGCCTCGTAGGATGGAGCAGCAGGTCCTAGCAACAGGGTGGGCGCCTCCTTCAACCATATTTTGAGCAAGGAACTTCCACCCCCACAGGAACATGAGCACATTTGTGCCTCAGCACATGTAAGAAACTCATTCACAACTCCCAAATTAATTAGTGAAGGTTTTATGAAGGAGTTACTGAAGTCTTTTAGGTAGGCATGTATACATCTGGTTTACCAAAAAAATACCTCATTTATTCCCAATTTTATATTCCATAGGTATTCCTCACTTTATAAAATGATTTCAGAAAAGTTGACTACAAATAAAACGTGAAGTAAATTCTTTTCTAGTGGAGGAAAAATTCCAATAAATTGGATTTAGAACTTTTGACAATGGGGGGAACTGAGATGAATGGAGCAGGGTGGGCACTGACAAGCCAATGGGGATGTACCCCCTACTCTGAAATGACTCCTCCACTATTAGCCTCTGCCAGAGTCGCCATGTTCACAACTCCAGATTTTTAAGCTGGTATTTGTGGAGCCTAAAAAAGGAGACTGTAATAGCATCATTTCTGCTGGTACTATTATCATACCAAATTAAAATTTACTTAAAATTATGTAGAACAGGGGCACCTGGCTGGCTCAATCAGTGGAGCGTGCAGCTCTTCATCTTGGGGTTGTGAGTTCAAGCCCCACATTGGATGTAAAGATTAATTTAAAAGAATCTTTAAAAAAATTATGCAGAACAAATCAGTTCCATGTTCATTTTCCAAAAGTTTAGAATGTTTTATATCAAATGTTGTAATCCCTCTTAGGGACCGTGCTGATCAGCACACAAGGACAAGATTCTAATCCATCAGTGGTAAATGGACCTATAATGGACATCTCTTGTTTTTAACAGTCTGGTTTCTCCCCTTTATATTAGAACTCTTCTTTCCTGTAAGGAACCCAGTCCTGATGTCTCAGGTGGGGCTGAACTCTCACACAGGCATCATGACAAGTGTGCAAGTGACCAGGGCAGGCCAACCAGAGTTCCCTGTTGCCTCAGTGTCCTTGCTCATTTCAGAGATGTATTTGTGACCCAGCAGAACATATCAGAATTGCTTCCAGGAGTTTTTGGTCAGAACTATTGGGATAGACTTGTTTGTGTTGGATTTGCTAAGCTGGGAGCTTAGGCATCTGGGACTGGAGAAGCCCAGAATGAAACTGCAAGAGATAAGCAGAGCTAGGAGATAGGGAAACAGGCCTAAAGACATCATTTGAAACACTGGATTCAGTTACGCCTGAAGCCAACTTCATGTTGACTCCCCTTTCTTCTACCATCCGCTCAAGAGCAGTAGGCTCAATTACTCCAATCCCAAATCAATTTACCTGGCTCACCAGGCGTAAAAACTCCCACCATTTCCCAGTCCTGGGTTCCTGGGGTTTGCTTCCAGGCCGTGGTGTCAAATGAAACAACTGGCGAGACAATAAGAATATGCAAGCACATGATTCTTTATCTTCACTAACTAGGGAGTTAATGAAGTCAGGGAGAAAGACAAGAGTTTAGAAGTACCTAAAAGCTCTCTCAGGCCCACAGAATCTAGAGAATCTTTTTTATAAACAGAAATCATTTTCCTCATGATACAACTCTTTTATCTGTGGTCACATCACTTCCAAAATGCCTCTCCGGATAGTCCTCCAAGGTTTAGTTTGTTTACTTTTTGGCATGTGGTCTTTGCCATTATCATAAAGAAGGTGTTGCATCATGAGAACACCTGGGGGGAGGGGCACCTGGCTGGCTCAGTGGATAGAGCATATGACCCTTAATCTCAGGGTTGTGAGTTTGAGCCCCACATTGGGCGTAGAGACTACTTAAAAATAAAAGCTAGGGCGCCTGGGTGGCTCAGTTGGTTAAGCGACTGCCTTCGGCTCAGGTCATGATCCTGGAGTCCCGGGATCGAGTCCCGCATCCGGCTCCCTGCTCGGTGGGGGGTCTGCTTCTCCCTCTGCCCTCTTCCCTCTCGTGCTCTCTGTCTCTCATTCTCTCTCTCTCAAATAAATAAGTAAAATCTTAAAAAAAAAAAAAAAAAAGGAACACCCGTGGGGAAAGAGCCCATCACAACTTTAATGAAGCTTGAACCACCCCAGGTTCAATCCCCACTGTGTTCTTGGCCCCTCTTGCCTTTGTATTCACAAAAACAGACTTTCTGCTGTCCCTGCCCACCTCTCTCCTTGTTCTGTCTCTTTCCAAAACTTGTGGTGGACACATTCATTTTGCCCTGAATTTACTAATTTAACTTATCTTTACTAACTAATATGGGTAGCTTTTCTCCCTCCTACGTAACACATTCTCTCTCTGAAGTTCTCTTTGAGACCAAAAATGTCCATTCAGCCCCCTTAACCTCCCAGCTTTCCTGAGCCAATAAATTCTTCATTTCCGTAAGCCCATTTACGGAGGGTTTCTTTCACGAAAAAGTGATTCTAGTTCCTGCCACAACGTGCTGAACCATTAAACCCTTCTCAAGGGTTTTCATTGCTATAGCCAGTTATCAGGATGTTTGCTATCATAATTCCTGAGATGAGGGAAAGCATGGTAGCATGACCACACACCTATGCCTCCTCCCAAACACTAGTAAAATAACAGTAAAAGAATACAGTAAAAAGGTATTAGCCCCCAACAAAAAATTGGAGAGGAAATGGAAACAAAGACTATTCAACAAACTTATGGAAGATGAAAAGTAGATGGAGAAGTCATAACTAACCTAATAAAACAGAGGAAGTTGAAATCCAAGCATCTCAGAGGGGGATTTCCAATGAATAATGAGCTAGAAACTGAGAGTCTCAGGGCTTGGAACACAAAAGGTAGAAGTGAAGGTGTGACTCCGAAAGTAATGTGACTGGTGAACTATATGTGGGAAATGGTTGGGCCTCTAGTCCCCAGACCCCTTCTCAATTCTAAGGAGCCAGAAAAATACCACTCCACAAGAGAATGGAGGTTCATATTCTGGAGAAATTAACCCAAGAGGCTCTGGACTTGAAGACTAAGCCACATGCAGGGTAAGGACAAGTCATCAAGTTGAAAACAAGAGTATCATGTAAGAAGCTCATACTGACCTATGGGGAGCCTCAGGCACGTCCCTCTCCCCCACTCATACCTAATCAACTAGAGATTCTCCTCTGAAGAAACCAGACAGTCCCAGAGGAAAGATCTACAGACCTACAGACTGACATTAGGCAGTCCCCAAATAATAAGGCTGGTTCAAGACCCAGTGATCCTACAGCAAGGCCCTTCAAGCAATAAACCTTGTCAATGCACCCAGACCCCCAAAGAGCTTTCTCATAAGTCAGTCTTAAAAATTAGTGGCCAGCCAAGGAAGCCAGACATTTGAGAAAAAACCTGCAACATGAAAGAAGTATCCCAAAGCAAACAGAAAAATGGAAGCCAGAAAGTCCTTGACCCTGGAAGAAGTAAAGTCTAGTTACAATCACTGCTTCTGAGGATGTTTGATCAGCAGAGTTAGCACTACTATGCCCACAAAGTGTCATATCGCTTGGATTACATTCAATTGCAAGTAACAGAAAACCAGACCACAATTAACTAAATAGCAGTTTTACTCTAACATAACAGGAAGTTGAAGATATTCAGCAATATCCTGCTAGAACTCAAGCTCCAAGTTCAGGGATCTTTGCTTTGTTTCTATCAAGAGTGCCTAGAACAGCACCTAGAATATAATAGGGCTCAAAAAATATTTGTAAATTGAATGAATGAATCTCTTCCTCTTTTCTCCTTGCTCCCCTACTCCACCTCTCACCTTTTGCAGAAGAAAACCGTAACATTTCAGGCATGTGAGAGAACTTTTTGCAAAAGGTAGAATCATCCCCTAGTTCCCATTCTATGCTATACATTGTCCAGCCATCAAAAGGTACTATCAATCCTATACAACTACCTGAATGACTAGACTTTTAAGAATTATGCCAAAAAGGGACGCCTGGATGGCTCAGTCATTAAGCGTCTGCCTTGGGCTCAGGTCATGATCCCAGGGCCCTGGGATCGAGCCCCGCATCAGGCTCGGGAAGCCTGCTTCTCCCTCTCCCACTCCCCGTGCTTGTGTTCCCTCTCTCGCTGTGTTTCTCTCTGTCGGATGAATAAATAAAATCTTAAAAAAAAAAAAAAGAATTATGCCCAAAAATGTGATGAAGAGAGTGTGCACAGCCTTTACTTCTGCCACTATTGCTGGTTGTGTATGAACAGATCCTTAATCACCACTCCCACTAGCAATGCTCCTATGTTCTTTAGGCTGAAGTTTCAAGAAGAAGGAAGTGGAGTGGTTACAATAGACTGTGGTTAGAAGACCAAATAGGACACAGGTCTGAAGCAGGACCTTTTTAAACAGCCATTTTGATGTAGCCAGATCCAAATGGTCAGTGTAAATGTAAAATCACTATTTTATTTTATTTTATTTTATTTTTTATTTTATTTGTTAAGATTTTCCCACATATAGTTCACCAGTCACATTACTTTCGGAGTCACACCTTCACTTCTACCTTTTGTGGTCCACAGACGCTTAACGACTGAGCCACCCAGGCGCCCCTAAAACACTATTTTAAAAATGCACCAAGTAATGGATGCAGCAGACATTCTTGACCGTAGCACCATTATTAAGAGAATTATTTTCAAACTTAATGAACTGAGAATAATGGATCCTGTTTGATATATATACCCAATGTAATATATACCAGATCAAGATAAAAGATAACATAATCACAAGATCTATAGGAAGTAGAAGTATCTATCCTCTAGTCTAGAACAGTATTTCTCACCATTTTTTTTTAAATCCTTCTCCTCTTTCAGTAAATACAAGAATCTCATCTCCTGCAGAAATTCATTTCCTATCACCCAAGGAGACTTTGTCAAACTTTACTTTCTTTAGTTACAATGTGAAGTTTGTTTAACCAGCCAATCGAAAGTCTCTGAGTCTCAGCTTTTGAGCAGTCTCTTGAATAACTCAGTCATGAGGGCAGATGCTCAGTGACATTCTGAGGCTGGAGGCTCAGTGATGGGAGATGGCAGGGTAAAAGGGGAGAGGGGCCTCAGATCCAGGCGGTATCCAGGATCCTTGCTGGCCTCTGCTGTGGAAGGACTGCTTTGGTCTTCTCCCTGCGTGATGGATCCTGAGTGCAACTGTTCCTTCCTCTCTAGCCATTGTGGTATTGTGCTGCCATTGCTGATGGAGTTGCTGGTTTTGTCCATTTCTTTTGAGTCATAAAATCTCTACGTACGTGGCTCTTTGTCCCAGCACAGGCATCTATTCGGTCGTGTGCTGCTACATGGTTAACAAGTGTCTATTTCCAGCTCACAACATGTCCTCAGGCCCCTAACTGCACAGGGTACTCCCTAGGGTGCCTCTTCGGGGACGGCATGTTCCTCTGGTGATGGCTTCATGAATCCTCTTGAATCTCTGGCTGCTACGGAAGAGGAGAGCTTCTCAAAGATCTCATAGTGTTTTTCTCTGGTCTCTAAGTGAAGATGAGAGCCTGGGGTAGCCACGAGTGGACAGGGACTCAGAGAGTTACATTGAGTAGATTCATGGTGGTGTTCCACACCTACCCCTTGGGCCCTCTTCTCACGCAATATTGTCATTGGCTAAGGAAGAGAGAAGCTGAGAGAACAGGAAACTTTGCTTCCCCCTTCTGGTCTCAGTCTCCAGTAGCTGCACATCCATCTTGATAGGCCCCATTCACTTTTCAACAAATGTTTACTATTGTCCTTTATGTATAAAATGCACACTATGTATTTCAGGGAATGCAACAGTGAACAAACCATGATCCTCATTTGTTCTCTGAGATTATGATCTAGAACAGGAGATGAGATGTGTATACAAATTATGATTTTTTACTAATTGCTACTTTGTGTCAGAAGTTTTTTGGGGGGGTTATTTTGTTATTTATTTGAGAGAGAGAGAGAACAAGCAGAGGGAGAGGGAGAGAGAATCCCAAGGAGACTCCGCACTGAGCGCAGTGCCCAATGCAGGGCTCCATCTCACGGCCCTGAGATCATGACCTGAGCCAAAACCAAGAGTCAGACGCTTAACCAACTGTACCACCAGGCGCCCCATCAGAAGAGTTTTTTAAAAACAGATGAGTCAAACCTCTCGTGTGCTCCTATCCTTCAAATGCTTTGTAAGCATCTTTCATAGCTCATGCAGCTTGCATTTGGATTAATAATTTATTTTTTTTTTAAGATTTTATTTATTTATTTGAGAGAGAGAGTGAGAGAGAGAGCACAAGAGGGGGGAGCAGGAGAGGGAGAAGCAGACTCCCTGCCGAGCAGGTAGCCCGATGCGGGACTCGATCCCGGGACTCCAGGATCATGACCTGAGCCGAAGGCAGTCGCTTAACCAACTGAGCCACCCAGGCGCCCCTGGATTAATAATTTATAATTTAAAGAGATATGTCAGTCACCATTAAAAGATAAATAGACTAAACATGGAAACATAAAAATGGTTAATTTGTTATGGTGATGGAATTATGGGTGATTTTCCCTCAGTAGTTTTGATTTATATCACTATTACATGATGATGTTTATGAATTTTTTATGCTTTAAGAAAAAAGGCTAAAAATTGTTGTCATCCACAACCAGCTCCAGAGACTGATTCTCAAGTTAGCCTTGTTCCTCTCTGAATTAATCTCCTGAGGATCTGAGAACTTGATAGGCACAGAACACTGCTGGCTTTACATGGTCATAGCAACATATTTTAAAACCATTTGAGGATGTTTTATGTATCATAACATGAAATACAGTTTTAAAATAAGCGTTAAACCTTTAAAAAGTGATGGGCTCAGAAACAAAATCATACAAAAATCAGTTGTTCACCAACAATGAAATATCTGAAAAAGAAATACAGAAAACAGTCCCATTTACAATAGCATCAAAAACAATAAAATACTTAGAAATAAACATAACAAAGGAGGTGAAAGATCTGTACACTGAAAACTATAAGACTTTGATGAAAGAAATTGAGAAGACACAAATAAGTGGAAAGATGTCCTGGGTTAATGGATTGGGATGAATTAATATTATTAAAATATTCATACTATCCAAAACCACCTATAGATCCAGTGCAATCCCTATCAAAATTCCAATGGCATTCGGCATTTGTCACAGAATTTTTTTTTTTAATCCTAATATTTGTATGGAGCCAGAAAAGACATCAAATAGCCAAAGCCATCCTGGGAAAGAACAAAGCTTTAGGCCTCATGCTGCCTTATTTCAAATTATATTACAAAGCTCTAGTAATCAAAACAATATAGTACAGGCATAAAAATAGACACAGAAACCAATTGAACAGAATCAAGAGCCCAGAAAAAAATCGTGTACCTATGGCCAACTTATATTTGACAAGGGAGCCAAGAATGCTCACTGGGGAAAGGACAGTCTCTTCAATAAACGGTGTTGGGAAAATTGGATAACTAATCATGAAAAAGAATGAAATTGGATCCCTTACACCACTCACAAAAATTAACTTGAAATGGATTGAAGACTTAAAGGTAAAGCCTGAAACTATAAAACTCTTAGAATATAACATAGGGGAAAAGTTCCTGGACAGTGGTCTTGGCAATGATTTTTTGGATATGATACCAAAAGCACAAGCAACAAAAGTAAAAATAAACAAGTGGGACTACATCAAACTAAAAAGCTTCTGCACAGCAAAAGAAACAATCAACAAAATGAAAAGGCAACCTATGGAATGGGAGTAAATATTTGATCTAATAAGGGGTTAAAATCCAAAATACATAAAGAACTTCTACAACTCAATAGCAAAAATAATAATAATCAGTTTCAAAATGGGTACAGGACCTGAATAGACATTTTCCAAAGAACACATACAAATGACCAACAGGTACATGAAAAGATGCTCAACATCACTAATCAAGGAAATCAAATCAAAACCACAATGCAATATCACTTCAATCTGTTAGAAAGGCTATTTTCAAAAAGACAAGAGTTAAGTGCTAAGGAGAGTTTGGAGAAAAGGAGAGAACCCTTATGCACTGTTGGTAGGAATGCAAATTCATACAGCCAATATGGAAAAAGAGTTGGAGGCTCCTCAAAAAATTAGATCCTAACCATATGATCCAGCAATCCACTTCTGGGTATATATCTGAACGAAATAAAATCACAATCTTAAGAGTCATCTGTACTTCCATGTTCACTGAAGCATTATTAACAATATCCAAGACATGGAAATAACCTAAGTATCTGTGCACAGATGAATGGATAAGGAAAACACACACACACACACATAATATTATTCAGCCATGAAAAAGGAAATCCTGCCATTTGCCACAACATGGACAGACCTTGAGGGCATTATGCTAAGTGAAGTCAGACAGCGAAAGACAGATACTATATGATTTCTCTGATACATGGAATCTAAAGAAGCCTAACTCCTAGAAAGAGTGGTGATTGCCGGGGAGAGGTGGGGGAAATAGGGAGATGTTCATCAGAGGGTACACACTACCAGTGATAAGAGGAATAAATTCTGAGGACCTAATGTACAGCATGGTGACTATAGTGAACGACATTGTATTATATACTTGAAAGTTGCTAAAAGAGGAGATCTTAAGTGTTCTCACCACACACACACAAAAGGTAACTTTGTGAGGTGATAATGGAGCTGTTGACTAACTTTATTGTGGTAGTGATTTTACAATATATACATGTATCAAATCATCACTCTGCACACTCTAAACTTATACAATGTTATATTTCAATTACATCTCAATAAGGCTGGGGAGTGGGGGAGAAAAATGATGTGCTTGTAGAACTCTTTTTTTCAAAACCCATTTTACATTTTTTTGATGCTGGTTGTTAACAGTCCCACATGGACACACTAACTGCCAGTTAACTAGACAGGAAGTTTCCTTAGGGAAACGGTGTCAGCAGCAATACCATCTGCTAATTTACCAATGATCATTATCCTGATTCCCTGTATTTAACAATTAGTAGTCTAAACCAAGGGTCCTCAAATGGGAACTGGACTCTACTAAAACTAGGAAACATGCACCTGAGCCTTTGGCAGCCATCAAGCCACTCCTATTAACAACTTCCCTCACAACCTTCACACATCCCCAGTCCCCCAAAAAGACAAGGGGCCAGCAGCAGCCTCTTCTCTGCTGCAGCCTGGGGGCTTCTCTGTACCACCTCCTCCCATTGACATCCTCCCCCACTGTTCTCAGCCCCCACTCAGGTCTCTCCGTGACCTGAGATTTTCAGGGAAGTGCTTACTTAGGAGGTAGAGATCTCTGTTAGTGGGTGACAAGCCCAGGAGGGTATCTGAATCTTGGTGGCAAGTCATGTTATGGTGGTGTCGTATAACCCTTCATGGCTTCACAAAGTGCCCTGTACGGTATAGTTACAGCCTGACTGGAAAAAAAAAAACAGTAATAAAAATAGCATCTAATGTATGGAGAATGTACCACATGCCAAGCACTCTGTTAAACACTTTACATTTATTAACTCACATAATCCTTACAGCAATCCTGGCAAATAAAGATTCTTACTATCCCATTTTACCAATGAGAAAAGTGAGGCGAGGAGATTCAAGAACCCTATAGTTACACAGCTAGTAAATAATTGTTAGAATCAGGTTTTCTTACATTGTAAGCAATAGAAACCTTCTTGAGCTAAATTCAGCTCCATCCTCCTACACGAAAAGGAGATGTAAGAACAGAAGGGTATTACCGGGAACCCAAGGGTCAGGAACATCAGGCATCAAGATGGACTTGAATCAGGAATTGGAAATCTGTTAGGAACAGTGTGAATGCCCAGAGTTCATGGGAGGGTGTGTCTGTGGCTAGGAGTTCATCTCTCTTTCTCTTCCTTTCGATCCTCCTTCCTCAAGGTCTCTTGCCTCATTCTCTGCCTGTCTTCCTCCTTCTGTTTCATTCTTTTCTATGCTCCAGGCATAGGCTCTGCTGCTCCATATGTGCACAGCCAAATATAGTTGTCCCCCCCCACCATAGCTTGCAAGTTTACTTGCTCTAAATCCAAGTGGGAATGACTCTAAATATTAGGAGAGGAAATTTGATTAATCTTGTTTCCTCCTCCGATCCAATTAAATATGTCCAGTCAGGCCATCACACAATATAAACATGATTGTAGGGGGCGGGTTCTCAGAGAAGGAGGCTTGTGGTCTGGGAAGACTTCCTAAAATGTGTATTCTCCAGTGCTTGAGATCGAATTAGAACGCAGGTCTTTCTGACCCTAGAGGCAGAGTTCTTAACTACCATGTTATTCTGAAAGAAAGAAAGTGAATACCTATAGGATTTCTACATTGCTAAAATCATAGCAAACGATGTTTTGTAATGCTTGATTTATTAAACTGGATAAAGATTCATTACAATATTCCATACGCTTTTGTGTATCTAAAACATTTCATCATTTAAAAAGCCAAAGCATCAGGAGCAACAAGAAAACAAAGCACTTGCTGCCCAGGGGCTTCCAGAAGTTCCTCGTCCACAAGGTCAAGGAGCTTGAAGTGCTGCTGACGTGCAACACACCTCACTGTGCAGAGATTGCTCACAGTGTCTCCTTCCGGAACCGGAAAGCCGTTGTGGAAAGAGCAGCCCAGCTGGCCATCAGAGTCCCCAATCCCAATGCCAGGCTGCGCAGCAAAGAAAAGGAATGGACAGACAGCTTATGTGCACATCATATTTGTGTTAATAAAACCATAAAATTACAAAAAAAGAAAAGCAAAAACAAAAACAAAAAAAGCCAAAGCACCATAAAACATTGAGATTTTAGAAAAACACACGTTTAAAAAAAACAGTTTTTTAAATGCATGGTTGAGTTTGCTGGAAGATAAAGGAAATCCGTGGGGGCCAGAGAAAACCAGAGAAGTTAAGTGGTGAGTGTGTGCCCTGAGGCATCTGCTGATCCCTGGTGACCTAATACTTGAGCTTTAATAAACCTCTTGGGTATGAGAGCTGCAAGAGAAAAGCTGGAGTCTTTCACAAGATGGGAGATCAGAACAGAAACCCTCGATGCTAGAATGCTCTAAGGTAATCCGCTAAATGGATGATATAAGAAATTCTCATCTGTTTTGGCACTGAGATCTCCCAACCACAAACCACGTACTATCACATGAATCCTGGGCATTCATGCTGCCTAGACGGCCAGCAACCCCCAATCTGAAAACTTAGCTAGACCGCCAGTGCTCCCAAGCATTTAGTAGGTACCCCTTCCTCAAAAAAAATCTCTTTGCTGGGACACACCTTAAACCCAGGCTTCAGAGAATTCCCACAAAGTTCCAAGGAACAGGACCTCACCCCCATAAGTGAAAGTCGCCGGAAACAACAAACAGCAAAATCTGCCTACTACAAATACAAATGGAAAGACATTTTTTTCATAAACAAGACATCATAAAGACGTCAGTTCTCTCAAGGTGACTTACAGATTCAGTGCAATTTTGAATCATAACCCCCTCAGGTTTTTTCCATTGAATGTTACAAGTTTCTTTTGGCATTTAGATGGAAGAGCAGGGTGCCAAGTGTAGCCAAGACACTCCTGACAAACAGATGTGGAGGTTTGTCCTACTGAATATTAAGACCTTTTATAAAAACTTTGTAGTATTAACTCGGAGACAAATAGACCAACAGAACAGACTAGATAACCCAGAAATGGGTTTATATGTGATATATAATAGAACTAGCACTGTGACAGGTTACAGAAGCATGCACACAATATGAGTGCTTGTATACGAAAGTTGAAAACGGACAAAATCAAGCAATATGTTATTTAGGGATATATAAGTCCCTGGTAAAATTATTTTTAAAAGCAAGAAATGAAATGCAAACTTTCACACCCACAGGGCTTGGGGAGAATGGGATTGGAGAATTGCTCGCAGCCATCAAAAGTATTGGTAATGCTCTCCTTAAACTGAGTGGGGAGTACAGACATGTTCAATTTATTCTTAATCTTTAAACTGTACAAATACATTACATATGCTCTTTTGTTTTAATATCTTCATATTTTTTATTTAAAAGGTGACTTGAGGGCACCTGGGTGGCTCAGTTGGTTAAGCGACTGCCTTCGGCTCAGGTCATGATCCTGGAGTCCCGGGATCGAGTCCCACATCGGGCTCCCTGCTCGGCGGGGAGTCTGCTTCTCCCTCTGACCCTCCCCCCTCTCGTGCTCTATCTCATTCTCTCTCTCAAATAAATAAAATCTTAAAAAATAAATAAATAAATAAAAGGTGACTTGAGTTTATTTTAAAAATCACTAAATTTTAAAAAACAAGTTGAAAATGCATAAATACAGAATTAAAGTATCAATATTGTATAGAACTCATATAAATCGATCAGATAAATACTAAGACCATGTTAGAAAATGAAACAGAAATCAAGAATAGACAAATTCAAACAAGAGGAAATATAAACAGTAGATAAACATACAGAGTAAAAAAAGTTTCATCAACCTAGGAGTAAAAAGAAATTAAAATTTAGTACTTAAATACTATGTCTCAAATTTTAAAAAAGATAAAAAATATACTCATTTTTGGCACCGTACTGCCGATAGGCAAGTAAATTAATACAAATTTGTGAAAAGCAAATTATCAATACCTATCATGAGTCCTATAGCGTTGATACCCTTTGGTTAAATAATACCATTTCCAGGAATCTGTTGTATAGAAATTATTCTTATACATCAACACATATTTTTTGTTACAAAGAGTATAATATTTACTGAATGCTTATGCCATGTGCTAACTGTGGTGCTAAACCATATAAAAGAGGGGTGTCGCAGTCCCAATCTCACAAATAAGGAGACTTGAGCTAGGTTACTGCCCAAACTACTCAGCCGGCAGGTACTACGGCCCAATCTAAACCCCGGCACTGTGATTCTAGAACCCATATATTTTTTTAAGATTTTATTTATTTAGGGACACCTGGTGGCTCAGTCGGTTAAGCGTCTGCCTTCGGCTCAGGTCATGATCCCGGGGTCCTGGGATGGAGCCCCATGTCAGGCTCCCTGCTCAGCGGGGAGCCTGCTTCTTTCTCCCTCTGCCATTCCCCCTGCTTGTGCTCTTTCTCTCAAATAAATAAATAAAATCTAAAAAAATTTTTATTTATTTATTTATTTGATAAAGACAGAGAGAGAGAGCACAGATAGGCAGAGTGACAGGCAGAGGGAGAGGGAGAAGCAGGCTCTCTGCTGAGCAGGGAGCCCGACTTGGGGCTCAATCACAGGACCTTTGGGATCATGACCTGAACCGAAGGTGGCCACTTAACTGACTGAGCCACCCAGGCTCCCCTAGAACCCATATTTTTAAGTGCCACACTATACTGGAGCGTTGCAGCATTGTTTCTAATTGTCAAAAACAAAACAGAACATTTCTTCACAATTCAATAAACAGTGTGAGACAATTCATGGAGAAAAAATGAAAGGAAAAAGAAAAAAAAAAACCCTAGCAACAACCTTAATGTCCAACAATAGGCAAATAGCACAATAAAGCATGGTACTATGTTTACATGCAAGAAGAGAGGGGAGATTACTCATTTCAGAGAAATGTTCGTACATGGGAGAATAGGCATCTTAGAATTGAAGAAATGTGTCATCATGTTTCACTGCAAATGTATTACTGTTAAAATTAAACTAAAAATGAAAGTCCTACTTATGGTAAATCAACTGCATCATCTTAGTAAGCAAAAGGAGAGTACTTCTGCATTTCTATTTTAATTTAGTGTGAGTAGATAATACATTCATATTGTCCAAATAGCAAACAAGTCTAAAAATATACATAGTAGAAAGTCTCAGTCCCGCTCTGTCCCAAATGCAGTCGGTTCCCAACCATAACCCCAACACAGCTCATCAATACTAGCAGTGTCTTGTTTAGCCTTCCAGGGGATTGTTCCTGGTCAAAGAGGACAACTTTTGTCCTCTTCTTTTTTTACATGCATAATAAAATACCAGATGCATTTTCCAGCAACTTTTTTTCATTTAGTCTATCTTGAAGATCTTTCTGAATCAATACAAAAAGCACTTACTCATTCTTTTTAATAACTGTATAGTATTCCAAAGTAGCTGTACCATAAATTATTTAACAACACCTATATTAATTGGCATTTGTGTTGCTTCCAATTTTTTGCTATTATAAAAAAATGCTGCAATGAATTCTATTTCTTAGATACTATTTCTAGAAATCATTGTTGAAAGTGGAGTGCTGGGTCCATATGTATATCCGTTTATAGTTTTGATGGATCCTACCAATTCCTAATGCACTAAAACTTTATACCATTAGGTCTTCCTACCCAAGAACATGTTCTGCTTTTCCATTTGTCCCAACCTTCTTTTGTGGAGGACAACACATTTTGGACCCACTAGGTTTTTTTTTTTAAGATTTTATTTATTTATTTGAGAGAGAGCAAGAAAGGGAGAGAGAACACAGAGGGAGCGGGAGAGGAAGAAGCAGACTCCCCGCTGAGCAGAGAGCCCAATGATGGACTCGATCCCAGGACCCTGGGATCATGACCTGAGCCGAAGGCAGACACTCAACCGACTGAGCCACCCAGGTGCCCCAGAACCCACTACTTTTCAAAAAGCAATGCATAGACATAAAACTGTATATATCAATGATCTCAGTTATGAAAAAAAAAAGGGGGGGTAAAAGGAAATATTTCATTATATTAACATTAATCTATCAGGGCAGGTGGGATTATGAGTTACATGCATTTCCTCTAGGTTTTTTTTTATCCTTTTCTGCATTTTTCAATTTCTTGCTTTATTTTGTTTTGCTACAATGAGCATGAATAGTTTTTAAATAAGGGCTTTTTAATTAAATGTCATCTGGCCCAGTCTTTTGCCTTCAGTCTGCCAAGAAGAGACAACTAAAGCAAAAAGTTTAAATGACAGGCCTGGGGTCACATTAAACTATTCATCTTGGTTGGAGGACAGTTCTTGCCTCCCAGCATGGGGCTTTTTTAGCTCCCCACTTCTCGTACTTCTCTGCATTATTTGGCAACAGTGGAAGTTTTGGTTACTTTGTGAAATTTGGGAAAGTGGGGATCCATAAATTTAATTCTGTTTTGATGTGGTGTTTTCAAGCTTGATTTAGTGCTGACTGGCTTTTTTAAAGGATTTTATTTACTTATTTATTTATTTGTCAGGGAGAACACAAGCAGGGGGAGTAGGAGAGGGAGAAGCAGGCTCCCCGCTGAGCAAGGAGCCCAATGTGGGTCTCGATCCCAGGACCCTGGGATCATGACCTGAGCTAAAGGCAGATGCTTAACAGACTGAGCCACTCAGGTGTCCCTAATGCTGAGTTTTGATACAGCTCCAGGCTGTGTTTTGTTTTAATATTTACTTATTTATTTATTTTTGAGAGAGAGAAAGAACGAGAGAGTGGCGGGGGTGGGGGGACAGAGGAAGAGGGAGAGAAAGAATCTCAAGCAGACTCCCTGCTGAGGACAGAGCCCCACACAGGGCTCTATCTCACAACCCTGAGAACATGACCTGAGCCTAAATCAAGAGTTGGCTGCTTAACAGACTGAGCCACCCAGGTGCCCCTAATCTGCGTTTTGAAAATGAGGTCACCATACCCCTGTGATAAATGTCTCCTGAGAACCCCAGGTATCCTCACCACTTTCCTGAAGACAAAGCTAAATGCAGTTCAATTTGGCCAACTCTTACTCAAGCACCACGTCTTTGCTTCCCAAATGTCCACCTGGCTCTTCACAAGTAAGGTCTACCTGCACTATAAAAAAAATTGTGAGGCTTTTGCTTGGCAAAATCTGGCCCAATTTTATGACCAATAACCCCGAGGCAATAAATACAATGGAAATTGTACATTCTAGGAAAGACATCATTTGATAGAAAAGGTGATGCATGGTAGAGGATAGGAAGCAGGTGGAAAACCAGGCATATGTGGATTTTCTAGAAGCCTGAAAAGAAAGCACAAGTCTGCAGTTATACATAGAGAAATTTTTTTTCCTTTTTATTTATTTATTTTTTGCTCTACACCCAACGTGGGGCTGGAACTCACCACCCCAAGATCAAGAGTCATATGTATGCTCCACCGACTGAGCCAGCCAGGTGCCCCTATTTTTTTTTTTTTTCTTTTCTTTTTTCTTTTAAGTAAGCGCTGCACCCAACGTGGAAGAAAAAAAAATATTTTATTTGAAATCTCAGATTAGCCAATAACTTTTCAAAGTAATAAGATTTAGCATTATTCGTCAGGGGAAAAAAAGCAAGATAAATCCATGAAAAATTGGCCCCAAGAGTTAGGTACTTTGAGATGAAACTGTAAAGTGTCTAGATGAAGCAAATTCTCTTTTTGTTCTTATAGCATCTTACATCAAGGGATAAGTTCATGAAAGACCAATCAAGAAGCAGCTGTGTCCTTGCTCTGACTTTGACCTTTCTCAGAGAAGAATGTGGTTTTGCTAAAACCAGAAAAGAATCCATTAAGGTCATGCTGTACTTGATTGTTATCTTACAAAATTTGGCAGAAATTCTGCCCTAAACCTATCAGCTGTGCTGACAATCCCATAGAAGAATTTGTTTAAACTGGTGCTGCTGTTGCTAGTGTAGAATCTCGTCTTAGGAAACTTGACAGTCTTGGGAAACCACAGTTTAGAGATGTATTAATTTGATTTTCTATGGGACAATTTAAAAAAGAATTTCTGAAGGGAAAAATTCTAATATAGAGACTCATTGAAGGAAAAATTCACTGAAAATTTCCTTTAGGGGATATTTGCTCTGTGGTATAAAAGACTTTCCCCTCTTTGGTCAATTCTTATAATAATTCTTTTTTTTATTGAACAAAGCCCTTTGAACTACATATTTGGGGAAGGAAAGTAGGAAGGAAAGGAAGGAAGAAAGGCCTTAAAATTCTGGGGGAAATAAAGGGGTACTCAGTTACCTTAGGGGCTCATCCTGGACAAAATTACAAGTAAGTTTCCTCCCCGGCTATCATAACTCTCAGTACCCCTTCCCACTTAGCTGTTTGTCGTATTGCTTCAAACTCTTGTTTCCTGGCCAGATATCATCTTATAAACAAATCCTCATTAAGATGGTTTACCTTGGGGCGCCTGGGTGGCTCAGTCGTTAAGCGTCTGCCTTCGGCTCAGGTCATGATCCCAGGGTCCTGGGATCGAGTCCCACATCGGGCTCCCTCCTCGGGGAGAAGCCTGCTTCTCCCTCTCCCCCTCCCGCTGCTTGTGTTCCTGCTCTCGCTATCTCTGTCTCTGTCAAATAAATAAATAAAATCTTAAAAAAAAAAAAAAAAAAGATGGTTTACCTTTCCAGGGGCGCCTGGGTGGCTCAGTCGGTTAGGCTTCTGCCTTGGGCTCAGGTCGTGATCCCGGGATCCTGGGATCGAGTACCATGCCAGGCTCTCTGCTCAGCGGGGAGCCTGCTTCTCCCTCTCCCTCTGTCTGCCGCTCCCCCTGCTTGTGCGCTCTCTCTGTCAAATAAATAAAATCTTTTAAAAAAAAAAAGATGATTTACTTTTCCAAGGAATACTCACATTTCAAAAAGTTTTCTAAAGACCAAAAGGCACCTGACACTGGTGCTTTAGAACTTAGAAGAGGCTGGTGGGGAACATAGAAGGGGCCCGATTGGTATTCCTTTTTTTTTTTTTTTAAAGATTTATCTATTCATTTGAGAGAGCGAGAATGAGAGAGAGTACATGAGAGGGGGCAGGGTTAGAGGGAGAAGCAGACTCCCTGCCGAGCAGGGAGCCCGATGCGGGACTCGATCCCGGGACTCCAGGATCATGACCTGAGCCGAAGGCAGTCGCTTAACCGACTGAGCCACCCAGGCGCCCCTCGATTGGTATTCCTGATTATGGTACACATGCTGGTCACACATGCCACTTGCTGAAGGTTAGTGCCGTCCACCAAACGCCAGAAAAACAGAATCTTGATTCTTTCTAGGTTCAAAGTAAGAAGGAAAAGATTTAAACTGATAGCAGGTGCATTTTATTTTTATTTTTGGAAGCAAAAAACTCAAGCCATGGCTCCAAATCATATTTTGTCCATTCCATTTAATGCATTCAAAATATATTTAGCTATTAGACAAAGGAGATTCACAAAATATTCATGGAAAAATAATAAATGAAGATATCTACTACACTTAATGCGTACCTCAGTGTGAGAAATAATTAATCCTTCCAATTATAAATTTTCTTTTTCTGTTACTTGTCAGCTCACTGAGTTTTCCTGGATCCGGAACAATGAGAACTCCTACCCACGATAGCAGATTGTTAGATTTTCATCCTCCTGACTTAAAAAGATGTTGGGCATCTTAGATTCATAAACTACAAAGGATAAAAATGTGTAAATGAAAAACATTGAGACAAATGAAAATAAAGTCATGATGTGACTTTACCCAAAAGACATGCCATGAGGATCCTTCCTATTCATACAGGTGGACTGTATTTTTGGTTTTGAGCTTCCTTCCAGCAGCCAAGCAAGAGAAAAATCTAGATCCGTTATTAAATCAGAAGCCAAGTTGGAGTTCTATTTGTGGAGCCGAAGTAAACAGGGCCCAGATGTTGTTAGATCCAGCATCATGCATTTATTTGAGCTCCTCCATGAATCTGGTACCAAGGACCAAGATGCAGAATTGTAGTAGGGAAAAGACAAGCTATATTTAGGAAAAGAGCAAACTCCTCACCAAATCTGGTGGCTCCAGGGGATTCACAGATCAACTGCAGGCAGAGCCAGCCTCTGGGGGTGATAGTTGCCACCTGGCTCATCCCCATCCAGCAGAAAAAAAAAAAAAAAAAACCAAATGGCCTAGGGGCCCCTGGGTGGCTTAGTTGGTGGAGCATCTGACTCTTGATTTCAGCTCAGGTCATGATCTCAGGGTTGTGAGACGGAGCCCCATGCTGGACTCCACGCTGGGTGTAGAGCCTGCTTAAGATTCTCTCTCTCCCTCTGCCCCACCCCACCAAACCCTCCCACCCTTGCTCGTGTATGCATGCTCTCGCTCTCCCTAAAAAAAGTCCTAGAGCAACCACCAAGAATTCCATACCAAAAAAGAAAGAGAAGAGAGAGAAAGAAAGAAGGAAGGAAGGAAGGAAGGAAGGAAGGAAGAAAGAAAGAAAGAAAGAAAGAAAGAGAGAGAGAGAGAGAGAGAGAGAGAGAGAGAGAAAGAAAGAAAGAAAGAAAGAAAGAAAGAAAGAAAGAAAGAAAGAAAGAAAGAAAGAAAGAAAGAAAAGCATTCATGACACAAAATGAAGAAATGGCAGAAAGTGAAAAATGAAGTCTAAGGATTCACAGCAAATGTATGGTTGGTCATTGGAGGGGATGAGGCAGGGTGAGCATGTGATGACAGTGGGGATCAAAGGTACCTTAAATGAATTGGGGAATATTTCATTGAATACACAGAAATACACACAAAGGCTAAAAGCAAATATGCCAACGTGCTAAAAGCTCTCAATTCTGGGAGGTGAGAAAACTTTGTATTTTATACTTACCTGTATTTTTTAATTCTTTCAAATTTAAAAAATAAAAATAGAAGAGATGATAGTAGAAGGGCGTACGTTGGTAAAAGATTCCTGGAGAAGATGAGTTTTGAGGCAAATATAAAAAACAGACTTCGGATGGCCTCGGGGGAGAGTTGGCAGAGTGAAAGACTGAGGAGCTTTCTGTTTTGAAACAGACCCTGTTTTCACCCCTGCTAATTAAGGATATAAAAATTACCTATGCGAAACACCTAGATGCCAATGCAGTCACACAGAACTGAAAGTTACATCACTTGTTACTAATAACAGAGAAAGCAAAAAGAAATTATTTCAGAATGAATAATTCAGAGTTTTTCATACGACTCAACCTCCAATACACCTCCATTTCTTTACTCCTCCTCACTCCTCCTCACCCATACCTATACCATTACCATGTCTTTTGATTTCTTTGGAATGCTCTAGAAATAAGAGAGGGAGGGAGGGAGGGAGGAAGGGAAGGAGAGAGGGAGGGAGGGAGGGAGGCGAGAGGGAGGGAGGGAGGAGAGAGGGAGGGAGGAAGGGAGGAAGGAAGGAAGGAAGGGAGGAAGGGAGAGAGGGAGGGAGGGAG
>NW_023270305.1:23750687-23854578 GCF_011800145.1 Mirounga leonina
GAAGGAAGGAAGGAAGGGAGGGAGGGAGGGAGGGAGGGAGGGAGGGAGGGAGGGAGGGAGAAAGGAAGGAAGGGAGAGAGGAAGGGAGGGAGGGAGAGAGGAAGGGAGGGAGGGAGGGAGGAGAGAGGGAGGGAGGGAGGAGAGAGGGAGGGAGGGAGGGAGGGAGGGAGGAGAGAGGGAGGGAGGGAGGGAGGAGAGAGGGAGGGAGGGAGGAAGGAAGGAAGAAAGGAAGGAAGGAAGGAAGGAAGGGAGGGAGGAAGGGAGAGAGGGAGGGAGGGAGGGAGGGAGGAGAGGAAGATAAGGAAGGAATGGACAGGGAAACAAAGGGAGACAGGGAGAGGAAAGAGAGCTCAGTATATGTGCAGATAACTCACTAATGGGCAAGATTATCATGCATCTTAGAAAAAAAAGAAAAACAAATAAGTCCACAATAGATGTTCCACAATATCATCTTAGGAAAATAAGAAGTCTTAGATTTTGAGGGACAAAAACAAAGGTTGCCCTAGAAGGATACCTGGCAAGTCTCTCACCCTGTGATTAAAATACACCTGAACATTTTGGGCTCTGTTGGGTTGACTATTTTTACGAGTATGTGGTTACAACAAAAGTCCTCCACCTCATGTTTCTCAATCCTGTTTATATCAACTTAAGTTCTTGATGTCATTTGTGTGTTAGAGTCCTTTTCTTTTTTAAAAGATTTTATTTATTTATTTGAGAAGGAGAGAGTGAGAGTGTGAAAGAAAGAATGAGTGGGGGCGGGGCAGAGGCAGAGGGAGAAGCAGACTCCCCGCGGAGCAGGGAGCCCGATGCGGGGCTTGATCCCAGGACCCTGGGATCATGACCTGAGCCCAAGCAGACGCTTAACCAACTGAGCTACCCAGGTGCCCCAAGTCCTTTTCTTTTTAAGGATAGTTCATTATCTTGGTATCTTTGGGTACCGTGTATTAATTAACAGGGTAAGCCACGGGACACCTGGCAATGGATGCTGTTAGCACAGCTGCAGAACTCATCTCTGCTATAAAACTGCATTTAAATTTTGTCTTTTAGCGTTTGAATGAAGTATGATTCCATTATGATGCTATTGAGCACATTTATAATGTGAGCATTCACAAATACTCCCTCTGTGGTAAAATGGCTCAATTGCACTTCTTTTCCCCGAAGTGTTGAAGACCAGGATCTGTTGCCTGGTTTAAAGCAACTATAATGTGAGGTCAGAGTCAGATACTTTAAGTCCTGCAGATCAAAAAGCAGAACACCATATTGACAATTTTCTTTGAGGAAAAAAAAAATGCATATATTTTCACTCTAATTACTGTATCCTAGTCCTTAATGAGGTATGTCTTTCCAGAGAAAATTTAAAAAGAAAGTCTGATGCAGATAAAATGTTTAAATGAAAGGAGAAAGTGAGAACATTCAAATCACTCTGAAATAATGATAAGTTATAACAGCTTTCAACAATTACTTAGTTCTTATGAAAAGTATTTACCATGGCAACCACTGCATCAAATTGCTCTTAAATAGGTCCTGAGCCATACGCAAAAAAAAAAAAAAAAAGGAAGCAAGAGAAAATTCGTCTCCTAGACCCGTATTCCCGTATTTGCTCAGTTTAAAGCAAGGAGGTAGCCTGCTACAATACATGATAATACAAACATAATACATGTGCACCATGCTTTCTTTGTTATACAACACCTCACGTATCTCATACATGTGCTCATGATGCCAAATCACTTTAATGATCTTGATCTCCTTCCGCACGTTTCAGACAGGACTCCCAGACTATTTAAATGTGAAATAAGAGGTCTTCAGCAATCGATGTGGAGGCGTCCCTCCTCTCATGGAATTACTGAAATAGTGTTAAATTCTTAAGGTCCCTTCCATATCACAAGGCTCCTTCCACACTTTGATTTCATATTATAAATGAAAATATACAGGAGTTTTAAGGAAATAATCTAATATGTGGACAAAGATATAAGAACAAAGATATACAGTGCAGCACGATAATAATCAAGAAATTAGAGCATGTTCTTAGTCTTTTATTCTTATTAGGGCAACTCTGGAGCCAGACTGCCTTGTTTTAAATCCAGTCTATGTGACTTCTTTCTTTTTTTATAAATATTTTATTTATTTGAGAGAGACAGCTCACCAGGGAGGGGAAGGGCAGAGGGAGAGGGAGAAGCAGACTCCCTGCTGAGTGGGGAGCCAGATATGGGGCTCAATCCCAGGACCCTGAGATTATGACCCGAGCCAAAGGAAGACGCTCAACCGACTGAGCCACCCAGGCGCCCTTATGTGACCTCTTTTTCTCTCAGTTTCTCATCTGTAGAATTGGGATAACCATAATCCCTATGTATAGGATTATTGTAAGGTTTATTCAAGTCAATACAGGCACAATGCATGGCAAGTGCAATGTGAGCATTTGCTATTATTGTCTTCTTCATTATTAGTAAGCACATACTATGTGCCTGGCCACAGGATCCTTTATACACATAGGCTCATTTCATCATTGCAGAAAACTTACATGATAAGTATTATTAGTCTCATTTTGCAAATAAAAAGTCAGAAAAATGACATAATCTGCCAAAATCACCCAAGAAGTAAATGGTGCATAACTAATTATATAAATAATTAAGGACGCTGGGCCAGTTTTTGCCACATTTAGGGTGGAATAGTTGTGAAGAAATATCTGACTTTAAAATATAGGCTACGTGGTTTACAAAAAAAATCACTTTGGTAGAGGACTAGAGAGTAGTTACTGGCCAAAGCATCTGATACTGAAGTACAACCCAAGACCACTGGGGGTGCTCACTGGGAGAGACACATGATATTAACAAAGATATTAGAGGCAGAGAAAACATGGAATGATTTCAGATACCATACCCAAATCATAAATCACAGGGTCAGGCGCAGCAAATTGCCCCATTACTGTGCAGAACCACAATCTAGCTGCTTCTCAGATGCGCAGCTCGGCACAGGATGGTCCAGGAAGCCAATAATCATTTATTATGTGACAACCATTGACTTTCTAGAAGAGGGTCAGCAAACTATGACTCACGGGCCAAATCTGGCCCACTGCCTATTTTTGCAAGTAAAGTTTTATCGGAACACAGCCACACCTATGTGTTCATCCATTCTCTGTGGCTGTTTTCAGACTACAACGGCATGATCCTGGGGTCCTGGGATCAAGCCCTGAATCTTCTACATACTACATACTACATACTACATACTTCTACTTCAACAACTGGTAGAATTTCAACATACAAAAATATACAGAGATTTTTCACTCCAAGTTATATCTAAGTGTTAAGCTATATTTGAAATGAATTTTTAGATATTAACAATAAATCCAAGTAACATCTTGTTTGAGTAACTTACAGGACAGCACCGATCAGCTCTAACGTTGCCTAAGAGATCTCATGACCCGTGATCAGGCCTTGAGCCCTGAACTGAGTGCCGAAAATGATCCTTCAGCAGGTATTCGGCTATTTGGCCTTCCCAAAGCCAAAACTGACGCTGGAATTGTAGTGCCTGCTTCCTCCTGAAAAGCTGAAAATATGCGGGGATGCCTGGGCGGCTCAGTCTGCCTTTGTCTCAGGTCCTGATCCCAGAGTCCCAGGATTGAGCACCACGTTGGGGCTCCCTGCCTAGCGGGGAGTCTGCTTCTCCCTTTGCCCCTCCCCCTGCTCCTTCTCTCGCGCTCAGATAAATAAATAAAATCTTTTAAAAAATAAAATATGCAGACAAACCTGATTTTGTTTAGGGTATTAAGAAATAAAATCCAACTGAGTAGACTTTAAAGATCTTATTGACTTATTTAATGATTCATGAATTGGGCAGCATCCAATTTTAGCAGATAGAGGGTAACTCTGAGGAGCTGTACAGAATAAAGAATTTTATATTTTTATTTTTATGTATTTATTAGAGAGCGAGCGAGGGAGAAACAGCATGAGGGAGGAGAGGGTCAGAGGGAGAAGCAGGCTCCCCGCTGAGCCGGGAGCCCGATGTGGGACTCGATCCCAGGACGCTGGGATCATGACCTGAGCCGAAGGCAGTCGCTTAACCAACTGAGCCACCCAGGCGCCCCAGAATAAAGGATTTTATAGGCAGAAGGGAGCGGGGACAAGGAGGTTGTACTACGCAAATAGGCGGACTGGTTATTGCAAGGTTACTTTTCTTTAGGGGATGGTAGGGATCTATCGGGCAGATTACCTAATAGTGCTGATCAGGTGGTGGGTTTAAGATTCCGTTCCTGGGAGAGCCAAAACTGTCATGGTCTCATTTTGGTAACGTGGAGCTTAGCATTAGCAGCTCTATTTGGGTCCTTTTGTCTTGTTTTAAACAAATATTACATGGATATGTGTCACAATGACAAAGGCATATCCGAGAGTGAAAACCCAAGTCAGGCACAAATTCGGCTTTTCTGTGGGGGAAGATGGGGAAATGCGCTTGGGAAAAGATACACAGAAGGGCCAATTTTATTTGTAACATTTTATTTCTTAAGCAAAGATTTGAAACTTCAGTATTTATTATATTACTCTCTACCTCTTCTCACATGCCTCAAAAATTTAATGACAAAAGAATAAGAAAAAATAGCAGCAAATAAAAAACTGTGCTTATTAAGAATGCCCATGCAGTTCCAGAAACCGGAAATATTTTTCATTTACAAACTTTTTAAATTGGAAAAAAAATTCTAAAATAGGGATTTATCTTTTCTTCAGGGGTAATATTATTGGTTTTTAAAGCACCCACTCAGCAGTTGATGCATTTAAATCTCAGAAAACAAGATAAAAATGAGCATAAAGTTAAGGTAGCCCTATACCATTTTTAATGGACATCTTTCTGCCATAGTGATAGTAATTAAAGGAAAAAGAAAAAAATAGCTCAGAGGAAAATAAGCTCGGTAGTTTGATTGGGTTTGAAACCAACTGAACAACATTCAAATCTGCGGTCTTCAAGGGTAAGAGCTCTATTTTAAGTGGTATGTAACCCCATCTCAAAAGCTGGCTCATGGAAACGTTCCCCCCAACTTGTTTGGGCACAGTTTTTCTATTTTCAGTATTACCTGGCACAAATGTTCTGGTTTTCTTCACTGATCCCCAAACCTCTGATCAGAAAGCCGTGGCCCTGGATCCTCCTTGGTGATGGTAGTTTGCCCGCGCTAATTACCTGCTTCATTTCCTGTTTTCTCTCTCATCTAGATACAACAGATACCCGGCAGAGCAGGATATGACAGAGGGAATGCTGCAAACACGAATGAAAGCAATTACTCTGAGTCTTCGGTGCATTTGCTCGTTTTCATTTCGGTAGATAAGTGATAGTATCTCTTGCATGTAAAGTGGGACAGGCTACACCCGTTCAAGGAGAGAAGAAAAGGCACCTGCCTCCAGTTATCACTACCAATTAGCAGCTTGTTTGGCTTACTCAGGCCTTGGGGGGTGGGAGGGGGGTTGGTGTTTTGTTTTGTTTTGTTTTGTTTTAATGAAAGCCTTCCCTCTAGGGAGTTTTTGAATTCAAATTCTGACTTTGTAACTTTATATCTACTTTATGTCTTTCTAAGTCTCACTTGCTTTAAGAAAGGTTGGAATAGAAAATAGACAAGATTTAGCAAACAGCATGATTCTTTTGGACCAAATGAGGAAAGGGATGAGGGGCTTAGGAATTCTTTCACTGAGTGAGATAATGAATCATTTCCTTCACAAAAAAAACTCTACCACAGCAGATGAATTGCCTTTCGTGATATATTTAAATCTAAGTCCCTGCCCTGAAACTCATTTTTATTAATGCTTTCTACTGACTTTCTAGCAGAAAAATCACCCTTTTAAACATTTGTTCTCAGAGAGTAAAATAATGGTTGCCTGGTCCTGGGGGGGCTGGGGGTAAGGATGAGAGTGACTTGCTATGGGGCAGGGGGTTACTTAGTGGGATAATGAAAATGTTCCACAGTTAGATTTGGGTGGTGGCTGCACAAGTGTGGATAGACACTATACAGACCTGGGATTTTTCCACCATGCTCTCTCGCCTCTTCCCAGCAGGGTCCTTCTTTGTAATTGATCTCATGAATAATCTAACCCAATAGAGCCCCGTGAGAGACACTGGGGATTAGCAACCCCAAAGCCATTCACAGGGTCCTCTTCTGCCTTTTTCTACTATAGAGGCTGGAAAGCAAATACCTGATTTTCCATAATTGCTCTGAGGAGCGGCCAAAGGGATAGATACAACTGGCAGTGCTTTGGTCCCTGTTGCCTTCCCCCTTCTTCCTGCCTAGAAAGCAAACATGAGGTGCCAACAGCCTGTTGGGGACATGAAGTGACAAGCATGAGGATAAAAGCCCATCAGCTAAGAAAGGCGGAGTAGAAAAATTTGAAAGAGCCTTGGTTCTCATCAGCATTTCTTAGCAGCTGTACCCACGCTGGATTGCTCAGTTCTGGACTTCTCGTCTTGTAAGAAAAAGAAAAC
The DNA here is from genome assembly GCF_011800145.1 of Mirounga leonina. Taxonomy (NCBI): domain Eukaryota; kingdom Metazoa; phylum Chordata; class Mammalia; order Carnivora; family Phocidae; genus Mirounga; species Mirounga leonina. Next base: position 23,757,141 of record NW_023270305.1, read on the forward strand.
TCTTTTGTGTTAACCTACTGCTGCTTGCTATTGCAAACAGATATCCTGTTATTTGCAACCAAAAGCACTCCTAACCAGCCAGTTATGAGACTTGCCTATTTATTCATTCATTCATTCACTTATTTTTAAAGATTTTATTTATTTTAGAGAGAGAGAATGAGTGAGCGCAAGCATGAGCAAGGGGAGGGGCAGAGGGACAAGCAGGCTCCCCGCTGAGCAGGGAGCCGGACATGGGGCTGGATCCCAGGACCTCAGGATCATGACCTGGGCCGAAGGCAGTCGCTTAACCAACTGAGCCACCCAAGTGCCCCAGAGACTTGCTTATTTAAAAATTACTTAAATATGTTTCAAAGTGGTTCTATTTAATGGTTCTATTTTAACTATTTAATTCATAGTTGGGATGCGAGTTATTTTATAATTTAGTGAAGAATCATATTTTGCTTAAACCTTAAAGTTTAATTTAAAATATTTTATCTTTCTTTGGTATATATGTACAATGGAATATTATGCAGCCATCAAAAAATTGAAATCTTGCCATTTGCAATGATATGGATGGAACTAGAGGGTATTATGCTAAGCGAAATACGTCAATCAGAGAAAGACAATTATCATATGATGTCACTAATATGTGGAATTTGAGAAACAAGGCAGAGGATCATAGGGGAAGGGAGGGAAAAATGAAACAAGATGAAACCAGAAGGGGAGACAAACCATAAGAGACTCTTAATCTCAGGAAACAAACTGAGGGTTGCTGGAGGGGAGGAGGGTGAGGGGTATAGGGTTGCTGGGTGATAGACATTGGGGAGGGTATGAGCTATGGTGAGCGCTGTGAATTGTGTAAGACTGATGAATCACAGACCTGTACCCCTGAAACAAATAATACATTATATGTTAATAAAATATTTTATCTTCCTTATAGATCTAATAAGGTAAGTGCCACACTAGAGATCTGGGCACAGATGAAGAAAAAGAATGTTTCACAGAGAAGCATTTGAGCTAGGCCCTAAAGAATGGAGAAAAAAGGGGCACCTGGGTGGCTCAGTCGTTAAGTGTCTGCCTTCAGCTCAGGTCATGATCCCGGGGTCCCGGGATCGAGCCCCGCATCGGGCTCCCTGCTCCGCGGGAGGCCTGCTTCTCCCTCTCCTACTCCCCCTGCTTGTGTTCCCTCTCTCACTGTCTCCCTCTCTGTCAAATAAATAAATAAAATCTTTTTAAAAAGAATGGAGAAAAAAGAGAGTTCCAGACTGAAAGAATGTATAAGCTCAGAGGCACGAAAGAGCATGATATGCTAGATGGGTATGTGAAGCTGGAGAAGGAGAGATGATGTTAGAAAGCAAATTGAGGCCAAATCCTTTCAAGTCTTGTATACCAGACTAAATTGCTTAAACTTTCTTTTTTTTAAACAAGAGTGAAGCACTTTTTTTTTTTTAAAGATTATTTATTTATTTATTTGACAGAGAGAGACACAGCGAGAGAGGGAACACAAGCAGGGGGAGTGGGAGAAGGAGAAGCAGGCTTCCCACGGAGCAGGGAGCCCGATGCGGGGCTCGATCCCAGAACCCTGGGATCATGACCTGAGCCGAAGGCAGACGCTTAAATACTGAGCCACCCAGGCACCCCTAAGTTGCTTAAACTTTATCCTACAGGAAATAGAAGCTCTTAAGAGGTTTTGAAGGAAAGGAGTGACATGATCATATGGATGTTTTAGAAAGTGGGGCACCTGGGTGGCTCAGTCAGTTGAGCATCTGACTCTTGATTTCGGCTCCGGTCATGACCTCAGGGTCCTGGGATTGAGCCCCATGTTGGGCTTAGTTTAGGATTCTCTCTCTCCCTCTGCCCCTCTTTCCTCTCCCCCTCCCCCAAGCTCATGCTCTCTTTCTCTCTCTCTAAAATAAATTGATAAAATCTTTTAAAAAGAAATTTTTAAAAAGAAAGCAAGAAAAAGAGATTGGGGCCAGAGGTAGGGAGGCTATTTGGAGAATACTACAGAGAGGATTACCAAAGAGAAGACACCACTGCAGAGGCTGCAGTGGACCCCCTGGGCAGGGGTCCAATGGAGGACAAAGCAGGCTCAGGGTCCACAGTCAGAAGGAGCTGCAGTGAGGGGAAGTCTGCAAGGGAGAGGGGGGTCAGTGTTCCCAGGAGGCATTGCTAAGGCTGTTAAGGGTCACCTGGTAACTGCTGGAGGATGCAGCTTAGGAAACAGCACAGCACAGAGCAAACAGGTGGACAAGGCAGCCGTGGAGGCAGAGGACCCCCAACCTGAGGACCCCAGCCTTCCTGCTGTGGTAGGCTCCTAAGCTACACCCCTGCCTCTTCTCCATACACCTGCTCACCATATTAGGAAAAGAAGCAGGCAAAGGGGGAGGTTATCTGAGAGTTACAGTATTTTTATTCAAGAGAAACTGAACATACCTATTAAATTAATTAAATAAGGAGGCCATTAGACCAAGGTGGCCCTAATGCCATGGCAGCCTATGTAAGCAAACCAAAATCTAAGCCTGTAAATGCCTCAAGGTTATGAAACTGAAACCTAAAAACAACCAATCACAAACAGCAAACTAGACTAAACTATAACCAATCAGTAATCTCCTTATGTCCACCTTTTCTCTAGAAAGTTCTTACTCCTAACCACTTCCAGTTTGGTCCTGCCCATTTGAGTGGAGTTTCACTCAAATAAGCTCTTTAAATTTTTAATCTGCCTCAGTTCATCTTTTAACATGCTCAGAGAGATCATTTCAATTATCAGCATCACCATGCTTTAAACCAAATCCAACATCCAGCTAATCACCACCACCACCACTAACAGCAACTAACAATGCAGGTGGGAGCTCTAGAGAAGCCCAGATCAATTATGGACAAAACAATAGGAAAAGCCATCTTCTCTGCAAAACAGCTGTAGGGCACAAGTTAGATTATGCACCCCTGATACGGAAGCACCAAGAAAGCAGAGTCAAACATACAAACATCAGCTGATTCTATCCTGCACTGCCCACGCATGGCCCTGAATCTAGGGGACATCAGCAATCTGGTCACCAGAGATAACTCTCACTTAGGGATCAGGTATGTTCTGGGGGACCCGGCCCTGACCCAAGACTCTCTAGCTCTTTGCCCCAATCTATGCTCATCAAATGGCCCATGATTATTACTTCATTGTCACCAGTTCTTAAATTCTAGAGCCTGGTACTGGAAAAGGATACCCCTCCCCCCTTAAAAAGAAACAGAATGGGCTTTTATTTTATACAGACAGGACCTAGACCCTCCGTCCAGGGCACACGCATCATGTCAGAAGAGGCACAAGTTGGGATCAACTGTGTTATAATCAGCATGAGATACGTAGATCCCAGCAATTTCTAGAACCGTTGGCTGGGTTCTCCCTTAGGGATTTGAGTTCAACAAAAAGACAGGAAACATTCAGCAGGATGGGTGATTTCCCAGGAAGTCTCTGACACCACCGAGCCTCCTCGGCCACAGTCTTCCCTGAGTCTCAGTTTTCTCAGCCATGAGAATAACAATGGTTATTACCTCCCAGGCAGAGACACTACATAAAACACCTAGCGTGCACATCACCTGACACACAACAGACACTGACCAGTGTTAATTCTGATTCCTTTTTCTGAGTTTCTGATTCTAACCTGAGGCAGAATCTCCAGGATCTTAAAGATTGGCCTCACCTAGGGGTCCTCTGTTCTCAGTTGTAATTCTTCCTTGTCCTTAGTCAGGGGAAGATTGTAACCTGTAGGCAGACTTGGGGCTCTTCTTTCATGGCATGATAGGACATGCTTCTGGAAGGAATGGTGTTGGGGGAGTGGGAGAACGACTCAAGGAAATGCTTGCTCCATGATTCTCAAACTTCAGTGAGCATGGGAATCACTTAGGGAGTTTATTAAAAATACAGATTCCCAGGTCCCTCCCTCAGTGACTGAGAGTCACTGAGCTACTGAGGGTCAGACCCAAGAATCTATATTTTTAATAGGGCCCCCAAAATATTCTAAGGTGCACCAAAGTTTCCTCCTCCTTGACCTGGTTACTCCCTGAAGACAGAGTACATGGTAGGGCCCAGTTGGGGGCTGTAGGATAATAAAAAATATTTGGTCTTTGTCTCTGCTTCCTGGCACAGAGCTCTCTTGAGTGATAAGAGTGTCTTAAGTGATGATTGTTTTATGCTAATGAGACAACCATTGGAGTGTGGTAGGGGGCTAGATAGCTTCAAGTTGAGAACTGGTCACAAGAAAAACCAACCTACTAGAAGTTAGAATTCTCAGCCTCACCCCTTGACCTCCGAGGAGGGGAGAATGGTGGAAATTGAGTTCAATCATCAATGGCCAGAGATTTAATCAACCATGCCAACCATTGGATTTAACCAACCATTTAGATTAATCGACCTAACGAAACCTTGATAAAAATCCTAAAGGACAGGTTGGTGAACACATTCATGCAGAACATGGAAGCTCCACACCAATCCCCAGTCCCCACCCCAATCCCCCATAATTGGTCCTATGTATCTTTTCCACTTGGCTGTTCCTGAAGTACAACCTTTAGAATGAATTGGTCAACCTAAATGAAGTGTTTTCCTGAGTTCTGTGAGTCATTCTAGCAAATTATCAAATCTGAAGGGAGATCATGGGAACTTCCAAATTTGTAGTCAGGCTGGAAGAAGTCTGGGTAGCCTGAGTACCCCATTTGCAACTGATGTGTGATGTGGAGCCAGTCCTCTGGGACTGAGCCCTTTAACTCATGAGATCTGACCCAAACTCTAGGTGAATAGTGTCAGAATTGAATTGAATTGTTGGGCACCCAATTAGTGTCATAGAATTGGTTGGTATCTGTAAAAACATGACACATTTGGTATCAGAAAAAAACCACACAGGGGCCCTGTCATATTTCATCTCCTTTTGACTTCACCTGGGCCCTTGTACAACTGCACTTCTTTATAGAATGTGATTAAGCCCAGAAGAAATGGCCAATTCTGTTGCAATTCTTTGACCTAAATTCAGTGTTAGCCTTTTGAAGAGGAGCAGAAGTGGGGCTTAAATTTTCCCTGTTCAAACCTACCCAAAGGAGGGCAGAATTTGCCTATGCACCTCTGACCTGCTGATTGTAATCCACACCATAGCCAGTGGACAATCTCCAACAGACCAGGGAGGCAAGGGCCCACTCTAGAATAGGGCACAAGTCCATTTTCTGGAATCTAGGTTCACTGACCGCCTTGAATCTGGCTGGATACCACTTGACCTGCCTCTTGACCTTTTGACCTGCCAGACCCCTTCCATCTAGCTAGATTCTTTGCCCTAGCTCCTCTTGGCTAATTATCAGTAGTCAAGCCTTCCTTCATGCCCCAAAATTGCTACAATAAACTCACTCAGTCATTTCCACCAGAATGTGCCCCAAGAGTCCAGGTGAAGGCTTTGCTGATAAGCTTTCCTATCCTGGACTCATTCCTGAGGTCTCAGCTGCACTGCTGTCCCAGCGTTTATTAGGATGCTATACCTTCCCTTCCTTGCCTTCTCCTCTCTTTCCTCCTGGAGAAGCCACACTGTTTTATTAGTCAATGTCACCCATCTTAGCATACCACATGAAACCATGCAAAGGGCCCTCATTCTTCATCTTTTTAAAAATATGTGGTGATTTTTGACAGAGACTTCTTCTCCTAAGACCCTTTTAGGACAAAGTAACCTGGTCAATGATTGTCTTGCCCACCTGCAGGGAGGGAGACACGGTCAGTTTGGTAAAAGGTGGCACAAAATCAAGGGACATGACAGAGGCCCTATGTGCTGAAGTCCAGGTGGAATGAACAAGCTAAGTGCTTCTACTTCGAGTAGAGGCTCAAGTCTCCCATGAAAGAGAAGCTCCCCAGGAACTAGAGGGCCATACCTCAGAGCCACCATTAATGAGGGGAAAGTACCTGCCAGCTTCAAGGTCATCCCCAAGGATCTCAGCTGGGCCCTCCTTAGGATAGTGCCCCAGGCAGCTCCCAGTCACTTGGCACCAGGACATTCTTCCTGTGACTACACTGGGCCAACACTGACTCCTTAAAACCCTCCCTCCGACTCTGGCTCGGTGTCCTCTTCCAAGATACAAACAGCACATGCACTGTGGGTGATTGACTGGGGTTCTAGATATCCTTCAGGGAAGCCATTTCTGGGAGGGCTGGGGGGAAATCCTGTGTGGCTTGAGCTCTTCCTCCATTTAAAAACACATCACTATCAAACTGGATCACACCCTGTACCACCCACCCCCTGGACATTATGAACCTCTCCAACTAGAGCTGTTGCAGACCTTGTCACTTTGATCCTTGCAACTTCTAGCTCCACACTCACAAAGCCACCATCTTCTGGACTAAAATCTCTGTCTCCTTCTAGATCCCCGGAAATGCTCTGACTCCTTTGTGTTCTCACCTTGGGCAGTGCCCGAAGTGTACCTGATACCCGTGTACCATCCCCAATGTGTGCTCATAGCTGTCTGGCTAGTGTACACCCAAACCAGGCTCAAATTTTCATTATGTGCAAAGAATGGGAGGGACGAGGTGGGTGTTAGCAACCCTCCAAGGTCCCTGGAAAGTATTTATTGAAATACTATAAACTTTTAGTAAAGAGTGTGGCGGACTGCTCCAATATCATCTTCTTTACACTACATGAACAGAACCCAGAGAAAACAAGATTTCCCAACCTACCCTGAAGTTTGATATGATTATGTGAATAAGTTGCAGAACTTTCAGGATGTATCCTCAAAGGGAGGGGGCCTGCCCATTCTCCAACATCCCCCCTCCACACCTCCTCCCCTCCATCTGCTGCTCTAAATGTGGACACAGTGGCGTACATCCTTGGCTAAGTGGACTTCAGGTCACACTCTTCAGATAGTGAAGCAACAAGTTAGAGGGAACTTATGTACCAGATGATCCACATGGAGCAGAACTGCCATACTCACCTGGACCACTGGCTGAGAGAACCAATCCACCAAGGCCCTGAGCATCCCTGAACATCCTTTTTGGTTATGCTAAGAATGCAAAGCCCTGACTACTCTTTAGGCAACCATTTCTCGGGGTTGAGTTTACAGTGAGTAGATTCAGCTTCTCCCAGACAAAGAGTAGGCTTGCTTACCACTCACTATAAAAGTGGTAATTCCAGGTGTAATGCAAACCCACTATACATACCGTGTCTACCTTGGTTCTTCCGTGTTGCCTCCATGGGTCGTGGGGGGCATAGAGAACCAGCACCAGCAGGCTTCGTGTGCTTCTTGCTATGCAGTGAGTAATGAAATCCTTTGTCTTGGACCCAGAAATCTGTCTTCAGTCAGCATCTATGAAACAGTAATTTATTAACTTGCAAATAGGGTAAAATCTCAGATCCTGACATACCTACCTCTAGACTGTTTTTAGGGAAAAAGAGAACAACTTGTATCTCTCTTGAGCCACTGTTATTTTAGATCTCTGTAATAGGCAGCCAAATCTAATTCTTTCTAATCAAAGAGTAACTTTTCAAAGCTCTAATTTGGCAAAAAAGAAAAAAGAAAAAAAAAACATGCTTGTTACATCTTGTTAGAAATTTATCTTTCAAGCTGAGCCAAATGTGATCCATTCAAAAGCAAGAAATTATAAAAGTAAGAAGTGTGTGCCTCTCGGGACCTCTTGAACAAGTGTCCTAGAGAAATTAAGATCATACCATGACTGGTGAGCGGCTATTGCAGGCACTGAATCGAAGGTTTACCTAATCAGGCTGGCAAAATCACAAGAGCAAATTCCCCCCATTGATGTGAGTCAGATAAGCTTTAAATGTTTTAAATGCTTGAGTGTTACTTTCTGCCAAGACTTAGTATTCAGCCACGCTTTTTGATATAGGATTCCATATTATGAGGAAGGGAATCCAGATGAACCCGGATCTGCCTTGATCTCAGACAAGGCGGGGGTGAACGTGCTTCAGGCGAGGCTGAATCCGAGCTAACATTCTTTCTAGAACGTTGGCAGCTCTTGTCCTTTGAAAAACAGCAGGGTAATTGAAGATGTTGAGAAAGGTTCAAGCAAGTTTGCATCACTACCACATTAGTCAGGAGACCGGAGCCGACAAAGATAAAAGAAGAATAGGGTTGAGGATGTGGCAGCCCCAGCTACACAGCCACCGACAGAATGTTGACAGCTCTTTGTGAGGCACAGGTATTTTGATGTGTCAAATATTCTAAGTGCATGAATTCTCTCTGCCAGAATTCCCTGTGCACCCGTTGAACAATTCTCTAACGAAATTACCCCATGACTCTTTTTGGTGGGCGAATGTTGTTTTCGCCTGTTCAGCATCCATTCTCACTTTGGGACTAGCATCTAGATTTTCCCTTGGAGAATCACCCCTTCCCGCTCCCCAGTCCACATTGCTGGCTGAGGCTGACCCAACCCTACCAAGCGCCAGGCAATTGGTGCAGAAGGGCACAAGACCTGGTGAGATTCAACACTGGGACTTTTGTTGATACTATTTGGGAATGTGAGGCTTGCTGTGTCCTGAGATTGCTACTGTAGGGATAATATAAGCCTGGAGATGCTAGGAATCATAGGTAGAAAAAAACAGCCTGAAAATAGGGCCAACACAGTGGAGAACAGAACAAGAGGAGAGAGGAACCGAGTTCTATTGACATAGTTTTAGCCTAGATCCAGCCACGCCTGAAGGGAGATTCACCCACAGACTTTTCACTATGTTATCTAATAATTTCCCTTTTTTGCCTAAGCCAAGTTTGAGTTGGTTTATGACTTGTGGAATTAAAAGAGTTCTGACTCTTGAAACTATTGCTGTCACAAAGGACAACCAGAAGAGTTTACCCAGTCTATATAAAACCAAAGAATGTGCTCAGGCCCTGTTGTGGCTTTAGAATTTCTATAAGTAGGTGCCACAATCAAGTAAAAGGAAATAGATGAGGGCGCCTGGGTGGCTCAGTCGTTAAGCGTCTGCCTTCAGCTCAGGTCACAGTCCCAGGGTCCTGGAATCGAGCCCTGCATCGGTCTTCCTGTTCAGCGGGAAGCCTGCCTCTCCCTCTTACCCCTCCCCCTGCTTATGTTCCCTCTCTCTCTGTGTCTCTGTCAAATAAATAAAATCTTAAAAATGATTTTTAAGGGATGAGGGACTTGTTTTGAAGCAGCTTTACATGAAATTGATTAACCATCTATTATTCATATCAAAAAATGAGGGGGAAGAAAAGACATCCCCCCAAACCACTCCCTTAGCAACACCATTCACTCAGACTAAGGAAAGATCAATCAATGGGGTTTCCAGAGCACTATGAGGGTCTAATATATATCTGACTATCATTGCTTACCTGAGGCTGAAGGATGTAGTGGAAAGTACCCTGGATTAAAATCCTAGCACTACAAAGCCCCCGAGCTAAATGAGCCTGGACTAATGGCTTAAATTCAGAGAGATCTAGCTTCTTTTGCAGAGATAGGAGCATGTAACCACTTCCTTATATGCTGCCTGGTATTGTGGTCAACTGAGGACCTGGATGCCAAAGCACTCTACAAATTCTAATACATTACACCAATGTAAAATGTTCATCTCCTAATTTTTATGGCAATTACAAGTTTAAAAAATTAGTTTCTGGGATTAGGTTACATTGGGCTCAAGAGGGCATTGCATTCACTTACTGTAGGTAAAGAAGGGCCCAAGGAGAAGAGCTAGTCCTTGGCATGTGCACACTCTGGAAATGAGGCCCTCATCACCTCCAGACCTACTATACTGTCATTTGTTTGTTTATTTATTATTATGTCTTCTGCCAAGAAAATGGAAGCTCCACAAGAGTGAGAACTTTCACTGCTGTATCCCAGTAACTAGAAGAGATTAGTAGATTGCTAAAAAATATTTGTTGAATGAATGTTTCAATGCTGGAAAGGATGTGAAGCATCTCTCATACACAGCTGGTAGAACTTGCAATTGATAAAACCACTTTGGAGGACAACTTGTCAATATCTAATAAAGTCAAATTGCACATGTCATGGGCTATTGCTGGGTATATCACATGTCTTGGAATATACCCTAGATGATCTTTTGCATACGGGCATAAGAATATTTATAGCAGTATTATGTGTAAGAATAAAAATTGTTGGAATCAACCTAAAGTCTTTCAATTTAAAAATAGATAAAATAATTTTGGTATATATCCATGTAATGCAATATGACATAACAGGAAAATAAATGCATGAGGGACTCCACAGGTGCTCAGGCATAAATTTCATAATTATAATGTTAAGGAAGAAAATAAAAGATATTTCTGCAGAAGGATGCAGAAATATCATTTATATCAAATACTTAACCTTGCAAAATAAGCTAGATCTCCCTGAATATATGTATTTTTTTTTTTTAAAGTAGGCTCCACACCCAACGTAGGGCTTGAACTCATGACCCTAAGATCAAGAGCCACATGCTCTACCGACTGAGCTGGCCAGGTGCTCCAAATGCACAAATATTCCTTTAAACTATCACTGTGGAACTAGGAAAATAGGATATGTTGGTAAGAAAAGTCAAGATTCGTGCCTGAAAGCTGACCTAACACAAGGTAGTCCTATTTAGGACACCATGTTCAGCCCTTAAAAGTGAAAGGAAAATGAGCTGAAGACATGTAGTCCTTACATCTTAGAGAGACATCACAGTATGTTTCATTTTCTACCAAGCCTAGCTACAGTACTTCTCCTAGTGACACTTGGCTCTGGCCATTCAGATGCATTTCTCTCTTTCTGTGACAACAACGTGAGCTTGGCAGAACACTGAGAACCGTAGGCTGAGAAAAGAAAATGCAGTCTTCCTGCCCACAGAAGAGATTCTGAGACATCCGCACTAACACAGCATTGCCGAAAGGGCTTGTACATGAATCAGCCACAAATGGTAAGTGGGCTGATGAGGATTGCCGAGTTCATGAGAATTTCTGGTGAAGCAGCACGCAAGAGTGCTATCCGTTACTGTGTGTGCATGCTGCAATCTGTAACTTCACTTGTTTGGGTCTTTTTGTTATTATGTGTTACGCTTCACTAAGGCCTGTTGCAAGTTCTCTTTTTCCTTTGCTCTCACAGTCCCAATGCTTCATGAATGAGAATTGAGGCTTGTGGCAAGAATGTTAAATATTCCTTCAAACTAGAGACAGGAAGGGCTGAGCGACAGTTCTGTTGTATTAGCGTCTGATTCCAGGAACACGTTTCCAATTCTCCTCATTGCCCGACCATAGATGCGTTTTGGCGCTTACCACAGTCTAGTTGAATCCCCTCCGTGGTACCTAGGAACCAAACCAAAAGCAGTGTCAACCAAAGAGGAGTATGAAGGCAGTCAAATAAAACATGTCCTCCGGCTTCCAGCATCCTCCCCCTTCCTAGGACCAGTACTGCCTAGAGTTGACACATTTAGCACAGAAATACACAGGCTCCTATATTTTATTTGACAATCCTGTTAAGGCCTTTAGGAGCTCTATCTTAGTCTTATGGCATCACAGCCTATTTTGGGGGGAAAAAAAATCTGAGATTAGTCATCAGACTATTGAGCAGCCTTTCTCAAAGTCTGGTCCCAGGTAATATGCATTAGAATAACCTAGGACACCTGTGAAAGGAACAGATTCCTGAGTCTTGCCCTTGACTCCCAGAATCAGAAATTCCGGGGATGAGCCTGGAAATACACATTCTTGTGTCTCAGATAACTCAGAGGTACTCTAAAGCATGACGGTTATTTAATGATCTGCTTGTCTTTTCCTCTCCCGTCAGTACATACTTAAAGCCTTTTTCTGCTTGTGGAAAAGAGATAATAAAAGTACAGTATGTGACATTTAAGGGGACCTTAATAAATATTCCCTTAATTGCCCCTTTTTTTAAAAAAAATTATTTGTTTGAGAGAGAGAGAGAGCAAGCAAATGAGCACATGAATAGGAGGAGGGGTTAAAGGGCTCTTTGCTCTTCAAGCAAGCCACCTCCCCTGTTGAGTGGGGAGCCTGGAGCTTGATCCCTCTACCTGAATCATGACCATAACCCACTGGGCCACCCAGGCACCGCTCCCTTAATCCCTTCTTAAAGGAATTTTGGACTTCAGGAACAAGACAGGGTAGATCCTCAAGGCCAGTCCCCAGACCCCTGAAGAAAAGAAAGTCAGAGGCAGTCTCTGACCACCTCCAGGTAACTAAGCCCTAGTTCATCTACACTTGACTCTGTCCAGGCTGCTACTCCAGACCCACCGCCAAGAAAGCCCATGGGCAGAGCTTCCAGCACAAACTCCTCCAGAGCTTCACCGTGTGGGACAAACAGAAGGAATCTTCAGTCAGTGTTCAGAGTCGCCTGCACTTATCTGCCCCTTCTCTAAATTACCTCTGCACTTCTTTCTCCTCTGGATCAAAGAGTTAATTTAAAACCAGAATTCCGCCCCCACCCTCAACCCCAACATTCGTCTATCTCTAATTCTGCTCTCTGCATTTTCCAGAATTTCATCTGAAAGTCTGTCACCAACATTAATGAACCGCTAGCTCACTGCCTGTTTGAGAACCGCGTGCCGGAGAAGGGGGTAGAATCCTGCAGATTCAGGACTTGGGTTTAGAAAGACTACAGGCCCCAAAATGCAATTTCACCTTCCAAAGACTACCACTCCCAACATGCAATGCAGCCAGAGTTAGCAAAGGAAAAGCCTGTCTGGAAGTTTTGCCTTCCTGTCACCCTCAGGCAAAGGAAAGATTTAGGAAGTCGCCAGAGGATATTTTTTTGCAGGAGCGGTCACTCTCTAAATCCAGGCAAGGAAGGGGAGGAGTCTGAGCCGGGTCCCGCCTCTTCTCCAGTAAACTCCTCCCGCTCCAGCTTTGGAGGCTGGAGTTCCCAGGGCCGGGAGCAGTTGCACGCCCCCGGCTTTCCCCATGGCTTCGGTGACCAGAGCCGTGTTTGGAGACCTGCCCTCAGGGGCAGGGACAGTGGAGAAGTTCCAGCTGCAGTCAGACCTGCTGAAAGTGGACATCATCTCCTGGGGCTGCACCATTACGGCCCTGGAGGTCAAAGACAGGCAGGGCAAGGCGTCAGATGTGGTGCTCGGCTTTGCAGAGTTGGAAGGTGGGTTGAACTCTGCCCCGGGCTGCCGGGCCGGCCCCAGGCCCCCGGCCCCCCCGGACACGCGCCCCGATCGATCGGGCTGCTGGCGGCGGGCAGCCAGAGCAAGTCCCCGAGCTTGGCGCCGTCAGGAGTGCTAGCAGTCGGCCAACTCTGTGTTTCCATCCAGTGTCCGGAAAAAAGACAAATGAATGCGAACCTTGGCCTCTGGTTATCCAGTTAGGCTTTGCTCTAATTAATTTAGAGTAGTTGAGGGTAAGATGAAATCCCAGCAACCCAGGAGCCATCTTTGAACTGCCAGGTCTGTGAGGGCAGGAGAGGGAAAAGCTGGCTGGAGGGGGTGTGGCTCCGCGTTCTTCCCCTGTGTTCTGAAGTAAGACAGTCCAAGACCTGCCTTTTCTACTTGTTTTCTCCCTCATCAGATCCTCTTGGAGGACTGATCGTCTCAGAAATGCTCCAACATGGGGACGCCTGGGTGGCTCAATCGTTAAGCGTCTTTCTTCAGCTCAGGTCATGATCCCAGAGTCCTGGGATCGAGTCCTGCATCGGGCCCATCGGGCCCGCTGCTCGTTGGGGAGTCTGCTTCTCCCTCTGCCTGCCGCGCTCTCTCTCTTTCTCTGACAAATAAATAAAATCTAAAGAAAGAAGGAAGGAAAGAAAGAAAAGAAAGAAAGAAATGCTCCAACATGGCTCAGTGGGTGCAGAAGTGGAAGACCAACTCCTTGTCTAGCAATGTCTCCCAACTAGGATGAACTTCTAGTGGAATCCGTGAGCAATTAGGATCATGTATGAATCCATGCATTCAAAAACGGTTCATTCAGTTCTCATTCAGTGAGACAGACATGGTCCTCACCCTCATAGAGCTTGCCCTTTAGCTGGGGAGATAGACATTAGGCAAATAATCGGATTCATGAATAATTACACTTGCAGTTTGATCTCAGCAAAGGAAAATGGACGCAGAGCTATCTCTTGTCCCTGCTGTGTAGCTAGACATTGGAGATAAGGTCTGAAATAAAGATGGCAAAGGGAAACTGCTTGAAGATAAATACCATTTGCTCAGGGGAAGGGGCGTGCACAAAAACTGCTAGAGAGGAGGTTTGAGGTTTTCCTTTAGGTGCGTCTTTCTATCTGCTTGGTTCTTTAGCTAATGTAACATGGCTCATGGTTAGAAGTCAGCAGAAAACTCTGGGTCTTGGTTTTTCTCTGATGGGGGTTCAGATCTTCTGCCTTCAGAGTCAGAAGGCAAGGGTTGACAAGTGACAAAAGAGGATTCTTGAGAGTCATTTTGCTGAGTCACTGCTCTCTCTGTTAGTAGCATAGCTATTTTCTAGGCTGGCGCAGAATCACAAAGAGATTACTTGGCTGGTGCAGAATTGCCCAGTGGAGTTGAAGAATTCGATGAGGGGCCTAGAATTCCAGAGCCAACAAAGCATTGGAGATGCTAAGCTGTCAGCATCTACTTTTACCACCTCCTCCATCTCTGCTTTATCACCGTTCAAGAGATAGTGGCCCTCCCTCTGCACCTCTACACACACACATTCACCTACCCTCCCTCCTTACCTGTTGTTTTTTTTTTTAAAGATTTTATTTATTTATTTGAGAGAGAGAGAATGAGAGAGAGCACATGAGATGGGGTAGGGTCAGAGGGAGAAGCAGGCTCCCTGCCAAGCAGGGAGCCCGATGTGGGACTCGATCCCGGGACTCCAGGATCATGACCCGAGCCGAAGGCAGTCGCTTAACCAACTGAGCCACCCAGGCGCCCCCTCCTTACCTGTTTTAGTTCTGCTGCAAGAGTCACGTGGATCTTCAAAGACAGAGCGTCTTGTGGAACTCTTAGGAACCGTGTGCGGGGACATGCCGCCTGGGAAGTAGCAGTGTCTTCATGGGCGTCAAGTGCCGATTTTGTGAAGGTATCCATACAGTGGAGTCGTCTCTGAGTCTAGGACTCCTGTGGGAATCTGGGTGAAGAAAGTATTATCCCCACATGTTCTTAAAAGGGAGAAAAAAAACAGATGCCCTCGGATTATAGGGATCTAGCTTGTGCTGTATTGCCCTCCACGTTAGTAACCTGTCTTGAGAACATTAAATAGCATTTTCTTATTAGGATACATCACAGGCTTCCCAAAAAGGTTGAATCAAAGCCTCTAAAATATTCTGGGTGCTGGGTCGAGACAGACATCCTCATTCCTATGCTGTAATTTAGATAATTGAATTATTGATTTTAAAAGGAAAGCACACTATTTTCAGAAGAGGGGAAGTTGGAAGAAAGCCCTCAGAATATCAATTAGTGCTTTCTAATATGTGCAGCCATCCTCGTAGTTATTGCAAGTGGCCCTTTGTTCCCTTTTTACAGCCCTGTCTTTCAGTTTTTTTTGTAGATTCTTTCAGTATTGCTAAAGATAAAAGAAGACTTCATTTATGTCATAACAGGAAGCATACTTGTCTTGGTTAGAGTAGTGTGAAATGGTGCTCTACTACTATTTTGATTAATTCTTGTGTATTAAAACCCCTGGTAAGAAACTGGCAAAAATGGGCACCTGGCTAGCTCAGTTGGTGGAGAGTATGGCTCTTGATCTCGGGGTTGTAAGTTTGAGCCCCCCGTTGGGTGTAGAAACTACTTTTAAAAAAAAAATCTTAAAAAAGAAAAAAATTGCTAACAGTGATTGTCTTTAAGAAAAGACACTATGTAGCTGGGGTGGAGGGTTAAGAAGGAGACTTTATTTTCACTGCATATTCTTTTGGAGTATCTGAATATGTAAGTATTATATAAACAAAACGGAGGTAAATCATTTAACGCTACAAGACATGACAGAATATGACAGAGTAGGGGGTTATCTTGACATTACTATGTCCCCAAAACGTTTTGAGCCACAGGGCGTAGCTAAGCATGGATAATTCCATGAGACATGGTCCTTTCCTAACTGCCAGGTTAGATGTGAACGCTCTCCAGTTTCCCAGATAGCTTATATAATCTGCTTGGATCATGGCCATGACCGGAGGTCAGAATGGTTCAGTTTCTCCCTGGGAAAATTAGATCTTTCTTCTGCAGAATTCTAAAGAGGTAAATCGTAGGATCTTTTAGTTACAGCCTGGAAAAATCAGTAATGCCTCCTATGAATTTTTCTGCCACTTTTTGTACGTAAAATACTTAAAAGTGCTTTTCGTCTTCCTGTCCCACCTACAGTCATTATGACTTCTTTCAAAACCTGTGATGAGACTATTTGCCTATAAGCCACGGGTATAAACAACCTACCCACACAATCACCACCTGCCTGCCCCTTTATCTTCCCCCCCAGTCACCACCAAATACCCAGCTATTACTGCCATGAGAGCCATTATGGAAAGAAATAGAAAAAACAGACTCTGTGTTTTTCGAAAACCGCAGTTCATAGGGGGGTGGAGGAAAAGGGAGGGGCTCGGTATTGCAGATGCCCAGTGCCCTTAGAGGAAACATTGAGGATTCCTGGTTTAGATCTCTGCTTTGTCCCCTAAGCAAGTTATTGAACCTCCCCAGACTTATTTCCTCACCTAAATTAATGGATAATGATGATTAAATGTGCAACCAGCTGTGATAGTGTCTGTAGTGAACAATCAATAGCTTTTATCTCTTTTCCTTCCCTTGCCTCCAAATACCTTCCCTCACACTCCTGGAACCTTTTTTTTTTTTTTTTAATTTATTTATTCATGAGAGTCAGAGAGAGAGATAGAGAGAGGCAGCGGCAGAGGGAGAAGCAGGTTCCCCGCCTAGCAGGGAGCCCGATGCGGGACTCAATCCCAGGACTCTGGGATCGTGACCTGAGCCGAAGGCAGACGCTCAACCATCCGAGCCACCCAGGCGCCCCCCTGGAACCTTTTACTTCACTTAGTTAATACTGAGAAAAGGGCATGAAGATCCATGTGGATAACCAGCAGCCATTTGAAAATATATAAAATATTGGGGACAATTAAAATGCTTGTCAATGAAAGTAATGGCTGTTTTCTTCCGAAAGCCAAAGGAAGTTCATTCAGGTTGTAGAAGCTTCGCCTGGGATTGGTTTAGAGGAAGAGTTTTCAATGACTAAACCATAAAGACAACATAAACTACTGCTCCCAACTGTCTCCAAAAAACTCTTCAGAACAAATGGATTTTATACTATCTTCATATGTTAGGCACAAAGTAGGCACTTTGATTTCAGACTTTAGGGCACTCTGGCTGAAATTTGGGCTGTATGAGGTGCACAGCACAGCTGGGGTCCTTGGGATGGTGGAAGAGCGGAAAGATCCATTAATATATTTTGGCCAGTCCTTTGCCCAGGTAAAGGGACAGACTTTTCCTCTACCCTTTATCCCACATCAGCAATGGGCTTGATTAAATCATCATTGGTGGCTTGATCTAGAAACTTGGCCCTTTTTGCATGGAAAACAGTATTTTCTGCATTTCCTTTTTTTTTTTTTTTTTAAGATTTTATTTATTTATTTGACAGCGAGAGACACAGCGAGAGAGGGAACACGAGCAGGGGGAATGGGAGAGGGAGAAGCAGGCTTCCCGCAGAGCAGGGAGCCCGATGCGGGGCTCGATCCCAGGACCCTGGGATCATGACCTCAGCTGAAGGCAGACGCTTAACGACTGAGCCACCCAGGCGCCCCTATTTTCTGCATTTCAAAAATGTCTTTATTTTATCCTTTTAAATTTTTTTTTATCTTTTTTTAAATTTATTTGACAGCGAGAGAGAGAGACAGAGAGAGAGGGAACACATGCAGGGGGAGTGTGGGAGGGAGATGCAGGGCTCCATCCCAGGACTCTGGGATCATGACCTGAGCTGAAGGCAGATGCTGAACGACTGAGCCACCCAGGTGCCCCATATTTTCTGCATTTCAAAAGAAGCTTTTTAGTCATGTCCTATTCAGAATTTGAGGACTGTCACTTTCTATAATTCTGATTTGATATAAAACTTAGTAACATATGAAGATAGTATAAAATCCATTTGTTCTGAAGAGTTTTGTGGAGACAGTTGGGAGCAGTAGTTTATGTTGTCTTTATGGTTCAGTCATTGAAAACTCTTCCTCTAAACCAAGCACTGACAAGTGCTTCTTGTCTCCATGGGCTATTTACTGTGGCCAGAGAGTGGTCCCTTCTGAGGGAATTCTTGCAAGCCCATGAACCATTGGATTTGTCATTGTCTCCACGGAGAGTTGGGGCTCCGTGTACATTTGTTGAATGGATCAAAGTAGGAATCAAAGATACATACGGCCAAATAATTTTGAACAAAAATGCTGCTTTTCTTTACATTTTTGAGCTCCTGAAAAGCAGATGAATGGTCCACATTATACATCATCAAGGAAATGCAGATTAAAATAATAGTGAGGGTTACCAGAGTGGCCAAAATCCAGAACACTGACAACCCCAAATGCTGGTGAGGATATGGGGCAACAGGAAATCTCATTCCTTGCTGGTGGGAATGCAAAATGGTACCACCGCTTTGGGAGACAGTTTGATTGTTTCTTACAAAACCCAATGTACTCTAACCATATGATCAAGCAGTCATGCTTCTTGGTAGTTACTCAAAGTAGTTAAAACCTTATGTCCACACACACACACAGACTTATGTCCACAAAAAACCCTGCACAACGGTGTTTATAAGCAGCTTTATTCATAATTGCCAAAACAAGCAACCAAGATGTCCTTTAGTAGGTGGACAAATAAACTGTGGTACATCCAGACAATGGAATATTATTCAGTGCTAAAAAGAAATGAACTATCAAGCCACAAGGAGCCACTAAAACGCATATTACTAAATGGAAGAAGCCCATCTGAAAGGGCTACATACTATCCAATTCAACTATGACATTCTGAAAAAGGCAAATTTATGGAGACAGTAAAAAGATCTGTGGTTGCCAAGGGCTAGGGGGATGGGAGAGATGAGTAGGCAGAACACAGAAGATTTTTAGGGCAGCGAAAATACTCTGTATTATAATGATGGATACATATCATTATTCATTTGTCCAAACCCATAGAATGTACAACACCAAGGGAGAGCCCTACTGTTGAACTAGGGACTTTGGGTGATAATGATATGTCAGTGTGGGTTCATCAATTAGAAATGTGTCTCTCTGATGGGGGGTGTTGGTATTGGGAGAGGCTATGCATGTGTGGGGACAGGGGATGTATGGGGAATCTGTACTTTCTGCTCAATTTTGCTGTAGACCTAAAACTGCTCTAAAAAATAAAGTCTAGGATGCCTGGGTGGCTCAGTCGGTTAAGTGTCTGCCTTTGGCTCAGATCATGATCCCAGGGTCCTGGGATCAAGTCCTGAATTGGGCTCCATGCTCAGCAGGGAGCCTGCCTCTCCCCCTGCTTGTGCTCTCTCTCTCTCACAAATAAATAAATAAAATCTTTAAAAAATAAAGTCTACTAAAAAAACAAGAGCAGATGAAGCAAAACCAAGAGAAGTTTTCCTGGCCTATTGGAACTCCTCTTGGTTACCCAGTGTAAGGAGTTTTAAAGCTGCAGCTTCAGAAAGAGAGGAGGGTGGGGAGGGAGGTGGGAGCTGGTGGAGAGGTCAGTCTGGCCTATGCGAAGGGATGGTAGTAAGATCAATTCACCAGAAAGCCTTGTTTTCAAATAATGTGTGCTTCAGAGTAAGTCCTTAGGAGCCAGACTGTTCAAATCCAGGTTCTTCTGATAATTGTTGTGTTTGGGGGCAAGTTACTTAGCCTTTCTGTCCTCAGTAATACTGTCTAGCTCGTAGAACTATCCTGAAGATGAAATGAGTTAAATAGAGCACTTAGAAAGTAGCCGAACCTTAGGAAGAACTCGGTGTTAGCTATTATGATAGTCCATGGGCAGGACTCTGAGGACCTGCAGGTTAGCCGGGGAGTGAATCAGGAGAGACCTGGAAGAGGATGGTTAATGTTTCACTTGTGCCCAACTGGTTGAGTAATGGGAACCTGTGATCTGTAACTGGCCTAATGGTTCAAGGTCTGTATCCTGAGAACCCCTCCAGCCATGGTAAAAATTCATATGCTTGAATTGCATTCTCTTCTTTTTTTATTTAAATTCAGTTAACTAACATATAATGTATTATTGGTTTCGGAGGTACAGGTCAGTGATTCATCAGTCTTATATAATACCCAGTGCTCATTAGATCACATGCCCTCCTTAATGTCTATCACCCAGTTACTCCATCCCCCCAACTTCCCTCCCCTCCAGCAACCCTCAGTTTGTTTCCTATGATTAAGAGTCTCTTATGGTTTGTCTCCCTCTCTGATTATTGTCTTGTTTTATTTTTTCCTCTCTTCCCTATGATCTTCTGTTTTGTTTCTTAAATTCCTCATATCAGTGAGATCATATGATAATTGTCTTTCTCTGACTGACTTATTTTGCTTAGCATAATACCCTCTAGTTCCATCCACATTGTTGCAAATGGCAAGATTTCACCTTTTTTGATGGCTGGGTAGTATTCCATTATATACATATATATCTATATATCTATATCTATATATATATCACATCTTCTTTACCCATCTGTCAATGGACATCTGGCCTGTTTCCATGTTTTGGCTATTGTGGACATTGCTGCTATAAACATTGGGGTGCACATACCCCTTCAGATCATTACATTTGTATCTTTGGGGTAAATACCCAATAGGGCAATTGCTGGGTCGTAGGGTAGCTCTATGTTCAACTTTTTGAGGAACCTCCATACTGTTTTCCAGAGTGGCTGCACCAGCTTGCATTCCCACCAACAGTGTAGGGGGGGTTCCCCTTTCTCCACATCCTTGCCAACATCTGTCATTTCCTGACTTGTTAATTTTAGTCATTCTGATTGGTGTGAGGTGGTTTCTCATTGTGGTTTTGGTTTGGATTTCCCTGAGAATTGTATATTCTTCTCATCCACATAGACGGGATGGATACAGAGTACCACAGGAAAGGGGGATGGAATTCCAAGGGCATCTGAGTGAAAAACAGAGTAGACAGTGATGCTAGTGATAAGGCAAAAAACAAACTACCTCCAAACCTTCGTCTCTACCATTGTAATCATATGGTAGAGGAACTTAAAGAGAAGGAAAGAAAGAACATTCCTGTGCACAGACTTGTAAGTAAAAGGGCATAAGCATATTGCTTTTTATAGCCCCTAAAAAGCCCCACAACAATTTGCTCCTCAGTATGCCATGTAGCATAGTAGGGCGCCTGGGTGACTCGGTCAGGTTAGTGTCTGCCTTCAGCTCAGGTCATGATCCCGGGGTCCTGGGATCGAGCCTGGCATTGGCCTCCTTGCTCAGCGGGAAGCCTGCTTCTCCCTCCCTCTGCCTGCTGCTTCCCCTGCTTGTGCTCTCTCTCTCTTGCTATCTCTCTCTGTCAAATAGATAAACAAAATCTTAAAAAAAGAATATGATAGATGGATATGTAGTCACATGGACAGATCTTAAGGCATTTGATAAATGAGAACTTGCAAAACAATGTGCATAATACGATTCTCTTTATATAAATATGGCATTTGTGTAATTGTATGTGCTTCTCTATAGTTAATTAAAAAACAAAAAAAATTGGAAGTGTATATGCCAAACTGTTAGCATTGGTTGTCACTGGGAAGAAGAAGAGTTGAGGCATAAAAGAGGGACTTTCACGTTTTTTTTTTTTTTTTAAGATTTATTTATTTATTTGAGAGAGCAGGTGGGGGCCAGGTAAGGGGCAAAGGGAGAGAGAGAATCTCAAGCAGACTCCTCACTGGGCATGGAGCCTGATGTGGGGCTCGATCTCACAACCCCGAGATCATGATCATGACCTGAGCCAAAATCAAGAATCAGACACTTAACCAACTGAGCCACCAGGAGCCCCTTTCATGTTTTACTCTTTATTAAGGTTGCCAGATTTAGCAAATGAAAATACAGGACACCTGATTAAATTTGAATTTCAGATAAATAACAAATGGAGTTTTGGGGGGTTTTTTTAAACTTTTTATTTTTTTTGTTTTTGTTTTTTAAGGTTTTATTTATTTATTTGACAGAGAGATAGAGAGAGCACAAGTAGGCAGAGCGGCAGGGAGAGGAAGAGGGAGAAGCAGGCTCTACACCGAGCAGGGAGCCTGACGCGGGTCTCAATCCCAGGACTCTGGGATCATGACCTGAGCCGAAGGCAGACGCTTAACCAACTGAGTCACCCAGGCACCCACGTTTTTTTAAAACTTCTTTAAAAAGTTTTTATTTTTTCATTTACTTAAGTAATCTCTACACCCAACCTGGGGCTCGAACTCATGAGCCCAAGGTCAAGAGTCACATGCTCTTCTGACTGAGCCAGCCAGGCACCCCAACAAATGGTTTTTAAGTGTTAAGTATGTCTCATGCATAATAATAATATGGTTGTACTTATACTAAAAAATTATTTATTGTTTATCTGAAATTCAGATTCAACTGGGTGTCCTATATTTCCTCTGACAAGCCTACTCTTTGTTTCATGCTCTTTAAAGGATAGTTTCATGAAATAATTGTATTATTCCAAAAAAAATAAAAAGTGGGGCGCCTGGGTGGCTCAGTTGGTTAAGCGACTGCCTTCGGCTCAGGTCATGATCCTGGAGTCCCGGGATCGAGTCCCGCATCGGGCTCCCTGCTCAGCAGGGAGTCTGCTTCTCCCTCTGACCCTCCTCCCTCTCATGCTCTCTGTCTCTCATTCTCTCTCTCTCGCAAATAAATAAAATCTTAAAAAAAAAAAAAAAAATTATAAAAAAATAAATAAATAAATAAAAAGAGAAAGAAGAAGAATTCTTGAGACAACACAAATATATGTTAAGGAAATGTTTAGTTAAGGAAATTGATTGGCCTAGAAAAGAGCAGATTACAAAGCAGCATGTAAATTAAGACTCCACTTCTTTATAAAAAGAAGAAGAAAAGCACATGTCTGCATGTACTAAAAGGCAGGAGGCTATACATAAGAATATTAACAGTAGTTCTCTCTGGTGATGAGATTGGGATGATTTAAATTTCTTGGGGCACCTGGGTGGCTCAGTCGGTTGCACTCTTGGTTTTGGCTCGGTCATGATCTCATGGGTCGTGAGATCCAGCCCCAAGTGGGGCTCTGTGCTCAGTGCAGAGTCTGGTTAAGATTCTCTCTCCCTCTCCTTCCTCTCCCCAGCTCAAATAAATAAATCTTTATAAAAAATAAATTTCTTCTTTGTGCTTTATGAAGTTCTTTCACAATGTTTATAAAGAACACACATTACTTTTGGAAAGGGAAAGCGTCGTGTGTAAAGAACACCCTTTTCCTGTGCTCCCCTGAGGAGTTGAATTTGCCCAAGTTGGGGGCACCTGGGTGGCTCAGTCGTTAAGCATCTGCCTTCAGCTCGGGTCATGATCCCAGGGTCCTGGGATCGAGCCCTGCATCGGGCTCCCTGCTCAGCGGGAAGCCTGCTTCTCCCTCTCCCGCTCCCCCTGCTTGTGTTCCCTCTCTCGCTGTGTCTCTCTCTGTCAAATAAATAAATAAAATCTTAAAAAAAAAAAAAAAAGAATATGCCCAAGTTGTTCCTACTTTCAGCTGCTCTCAGAAGAAAGTGGTGGGCAGCACTGTGAGCCTCAGCTTCGGTTTGAAGTTTTAAAAAAACATTCCATCTCGTGTCCTGCAGGCTACCTCCAAAAGCAGCCCTACTTTGGAGCCGTGGTTGGCAGGGTGGCCAACCGAATTGCCAAAGGAACATTCACGTTGGACGGGAAGGAGTATAAGCTGGCCATCAACAATGGGCCCAACAGTCTGCATGGAGGAGTCAGAGGGTTTGACAAGGTGAGTCAGGGGCACTGGACAGAGTCCTCACCTGGCGTACTTCACAGAGAACCTTCAAACGTACCATCTATTCGCCAGGCTCAGTCCTCGGCCCTGCAGCAAATGCGTGGGGAGGTGATAGAGGAAAGAGGCTGATCCAGGCACTCGGGGGGAGCAGATGCGCTGGCCCTGTTCCAGGACCCATCCTTCTGTAGCTCTTCGGACTGTAACAGGCAGGGGAGCCCTGAGTGAAAGGGAAAGACAGGGAATGACTTTCTCCCTGTGTCGGGATCAGGAAGTCCAGTGGACCTTGGGCGCAATGGAAAAGTGGCTTAAAACTAGTACCTGCCGGGCGCCTGGGTGGCTCAGTTGGTTAAGCGACTGCCTTCGGCTCAGGTCATGATCCTGGAGTCCTGGGATCAAGTCCCGCATCGGGCTCCCTGCTCGGCGGGGAGTCTGCTTCTCCTTCTGACCCTCCTCCCTCTCATGTGCTCTCTCTATCTCATTCTCTCTCTCAAATAAATAAATAAAATCTTTAAAAAAAAACAAACAAAACTAGTACCTGCCGCTTACTGTACGAGGCCTTCGCACGTCTTCTCTCTCATGCTTACGAGAGCCCTGCATTATCACCAGATGAGAAACCTGAGGGTCTGAAAGGCCATATAACTCCTAGGTTGGGCGGCCCGGCCCACAGCCCTCATTTCTACACCATAACCGCTGGGGTAGGCGCCCCCGGTCCAACACACACCCCTGAAACTGCCGCTAAGCCCCCTCCCCACCACAGTGTGGTGCCACATCCAGGCGTAGCCTTCCACGGAAGTGCCTCATGCCTCAAAATTACCTCAGATCCTCCCCCAGTTACCTCTTTCCACATTAAAACTCCCATTCCCCAAGTGAATCCCTGGAAAAACAGGGTTAGGACCACAAACTGATCAGACAGCTTCTCCCTGAAGTAGAAATGCCTGGCGTGCTTCCTAGCTGTGTGGGAGTCCTGAGGGTTAGCCCCCAGCGACTCTCTTACTAGTCTAATTTCAGGGAGATAATTTTGGTAGCTAACTCTTCTTTAAATTATACCCCCCCCGCCCCAGCCGGTTTATTTCCTATAGAAGAGCCAGAAAATACTGGCATGTGTATGGCAGTTGAAGATCACTATTTCTTCCTTTCTGCCTCTTTCTGCCTCCTGTCCTGTTGAAGGAAGTTGGTCACTCTCTTGCCCCTGTCTCACCAACTTCCTGTCTGTGGCCTAGAACCGCACTGCCCCATCTCGTCCCTGTTCCTCCATGATTGGACTCCTCACACCAGGAAGGCGTGAAGGCAAGGGGTAGCCTCGGTCCTAGCAGCACTAGGGCAGAGGGTCTCTGGAATATGGCAGGGCCATGGGCAAAGCCCAGCCAGGGGAAGTTAGGCCCAGCTCTGTTCTGAGGGATTTTCAGAAGAGCCTCAGAACAGCACCTGTTCTGGCTTGGTCCTCTTCCCTCTGTTCCACTGTGGGGTTTTCTGTGGTGTTGCTTCACATGTGTGCCCTGTAAAAACACAGCCCAATAGTGAGTAGACACATCCTTCAGTGCACTGTGCCTCCTGAGTTCCTTCTGTGAACCGGGCAGCATAATGTGGCGGGGATTCCTGAGACTCCCCTATGGCGAGGGAGCCAGACCCTTCGATAAATAACTGTTCTAGGCAACCAGCCCCCTCATATAGATGCCAGCGGTGTGCTATAGAAACTGGGTGTGGACAGATTCATAGCAACTCGGGAGGGAGGATTGGAACCACCCTTGAAGAAAGAATAGCATTGCATTTAGTAAGTAGGTACTGGAAAAAATGGCTGTGCAGAAGCCCAGAAAGGGTGGGGGAAAGACTTGGAATGTTACCCTGGAGATATTGAAAGCTTTTGAACCTTAAGCTTCCACACAGTGACATGAGCAGTATCGGATGAACTTTGTTTCCAGTTGTATTTCATCTCAACAATTACTGAACAAATAGCTGGTTTGTAGATACGTCTTGTTCTATTTATATCAACACATTTTTTTAAAAGATGAAATTTGAATAACCTAACAGGATTAGAAATGGCATATTAGTAGGCCTAAAGATGCAAACGCGGAAATTTTTCAGGAAATTCGGAAAGTGCAGGGTCAGGGATATTCTCCCATGAATAGAAATTGCGTGTTCCACAAAATTACACTTAATCTGATAATAATGGTTTAACACAAAAAACTTTCCACTGTGTTCTTTCTCTGAAGGACAAGGACTAGGTAGCAATTGAAGAACATTTTATTTCAAATCTTTTATTCCTAAAATTTTCCATTTGGGGGATTCTTTTTTCTTTTTTTAATCATGCATATAACCAGCTTTTATATTTTAAGTGTCTTGAAAGTTCAACATTTCTAGGAGATAAGTAGGGTGTAAAATTAATTTTTTACTAAGGTCAGTAAATTTGTTTCAGATACCAGCTGCTTTCACTGTAGGTAAATGCAGAGACCTCCGCTCCTGCTGGGCTCCCCTTCCTGGTAAATGTGGGATCTCTCAACATCAGTGACAGAGATCCAGGCCATGCTAGGAGCAGGTGGGCAGAGCCCGGGCTCAAAGGCCATTCCTGTGACCCACGGAAATTATTATCTTTCAAGTCTATTTGGAATGACAGTGTTTGGCCTCAACTCTTCTGTTGACAAAAGGAGATTCAAACAAAACATTCATTGAAATGAAGATGTGGATGGTGTAGACTGCCAGGCCTGAGTTTGAATCCTAGTTCTGTCACTAATGACATGTATGACTTTAAACAAGATTTTTAACCCCTTTAAACAATGGGCATGGCCCCGCAGCGGGCTCCATGCTCGGCCTGTAGTCTGCTTAAGACTCTCTCCCTCTTCCTCTGCTCCTCCCCCTGCTCGTGCAGGTGCGCATGTGTGCACACACGCTCTCTCTCTCTCACTCTCTCTCTCTCTATATATATAATAAATAAATAAATCTTTAAAAAAATTTTTAAACAATGAGCATGAAGTATGAAAAGGTTCTACTCAATCCCCCTGGAATATGGGAGGTGGAAGTAGGCAAGGAAGCACCACGGAACTCAATTTGCTCATCCGTAAAATGGGGTCATAGTATTAGTTGGAGCGATTTGAAATTGCCAGTGTTCAACTGTTTTGACCTACAAAGATGGTCATTTCATTTGGTTCAACCAAATCCTTACCTTATGAAATGATTTATGTAAAGCACCAGGTCAGTGGCTGGTGAGCACCAAACAAATGGACATCTCCTGTCAGCAAAGACCTCTTGATAGTGACCCCCAGGACTCCCCAGAGGGACTGGACTCTCTGGACAGTATGTCCTCTGATCGCATGGAATAAGGAAAACAGTTCAGGATCAGACCTCCGTCTTCTCAGCTGGAAGAAGCTAGGAAAAACAGTGTGTTTTTTCTGAGCCCAGCTCTCTCATCATTAAATGAAGATAGTGGTGCCTACATTGAGTCAGCTCCAAGACAGAGAGAGAGTTTCTGTGAAGTTCTTAGCAGTGTCTTGGCTCATCATGGGCACTCAGGAAATCCTGGTTGTCCCTCCCCCGTAAGGGTAATCTTGAGGACTCTAGGGCAAAGGTGAGAGGAACCACTGTGTGTGAATCAAAAATTCCTATTGCCAAAAGCAAAAAATTCTAGAAAACTTTTCTTCATATTTTTCTTGCCACCCTTAGAACCATATTTTCTAGAATAAGAAGAAAACTTCAAGATCATTTTACAACCCCTTTATGCCAGGGACTGATGCCCAACATCATACACTGAGCTAGGAACAAACCTGGCCCCCAAATCAGGACTCCTGACATGTGGGCAGAACTCTTCCTAATAGAACAAGTGCCTTCTTACTTGTTTGGAACTCTGCCCAGGGAATATAGAGAATCTTGGAGCATTTTTTATAAATATTCATAAATAGTACTTCCCTGGGAAAGAGGGGCTCATTTATTACGGTCATTTTTTAAATACCACTAGCAGATTTTGCTATATGACATTTATCAGAATGGGGCACCAAGATAAAAAAAAAAAAAGTTTTGAAGAAGTGGAAGAAGAAAACATTGTAGACACATACATATAAGTTTAAGATTTTATTTATTTATTTGAGAGAGAATGAGATAGAGAGAGCATGAGAGGGGGGAGGGTCAGAGGGAGCAGACTCCCTGCTGAGCAAGGAGCCCGATGCGGGACTCGATCCTGGGACTCCAGGATCACGACCCGAGCCGAAGGCAGTCGCTTAACCAACTGAGCCACCCAGGCGCCCACATATAAGTTTAAAGAGAAAGAGTATGGGGAATATGAGTAGGTAAAGAGAAAGAAAAAAATTTTCTCTCAAGATCTACTTTTTTGTAGATCTTTTTGTAAAATTTTGTAAACAAAATTTTAGAACAATTAAAATCCAAGCTATTATTCAAACATCTTGAAGATCATATAACCATTTCTCTTCCTAGAATTAGCTAGCTTTAAATATTGAAATGTGGCATTTAGCTCGAGATTGCAATGACTTAACAGCTTTGAAAACACTTTTCTAGGTCCTCTGGACCCCTCGGATGCTGTCAAATGGTGTCCAGTTCTCAAGAGTCAGTCCAGATGGTGAGGAAGGTTACCCTGGAGAGTTGAAAGTCTGGGTGACATACACGCTGGATGGTGGGGAGCTTATGATCAACTATCGAGCCCAGGCCAGTCGGACCACACCGGTCAATCTGACCAACCATTCTTATTTCAACCTGGCAGGCCAGGTAAGTGGACTTTCCTCTGCTCTCCTGCTGTAGCATAAAGGGTAACTTGCCTCTTCTCTCCTGCCATGTGCTTTGTGTGACCTGGGGAGTGGCTGGAGAGACCAACCCAGGACGGAATTACTCTTGCAATGGGGTCAACCCTGGCGTTGAGGAAAAATGGCTAGCAAAGCTGCGGACTCATAGTAGGTGCTCAATAAATGGAAGTTACAAAGAAAGATAGAATGAGTACATTGTATTACCCAGAGAATTATCTCTTTCCCACATGTTCAGACAAGGAACCAGCTATTTCAAGAACTCCCTTTCGTCTCACTGTAACATGAGCTTACATTTGCTTCCTCATTCCACTCCTACCCCTAAAAGTTTCCAGTTAAGGCACTTTCCATCCTTGGAATTTTAAAAATGGGCTTGGCTCAGCCCCTTTAGACATGCTGCCAACATTTGTATGCCTCCAGCATGTAGCCCACCGTAGGAGTGCTATAGAGAGACTCCCCACCCCTCAGTAATCCCCTCTACACTACCTTATTCCCTCCTAATGGTAATATTTGAGGTTGTTGAGGAGGCTGTTACATGAAGCAGAGTAGAAAGTTTAGCTAAACTCTGTAGACTCTATCTATTACTTCCTCTTCATCTAAAAAGCTCATCATTGTCTACTATACTTGAATTGCTTTGGCATGATTTCCTACCACAAGATGATGTTCACAGCCAACTAGTAATATCTTGCATTTTTACACTCTTTTAGGAGTCTGCTGACGATGTGCTGCTTTTTTTTCCTAGGATCTTTCCAAATAGCACAAATTAATTGGTTCTTATGTAATTTCCAAAGTTCTCCCCTTAAAAATAAAGAAAGAATTCTAAACTTGCCTATTGCTTATCCTCAGAAACTTCCACCATCCTCCTTAAGATCTTAAAGACTGGGGCACCTGGGTGGCTCAGTCGGTTAAGCGTCTGCCTTCAGCTCCAGTCCTGACCCCGGGGGTCCTGGGATCAAGCTTCTTGCTCAGCAGGGAGCCTGCTTCTCCCTCCCCCTCTCCCTCTGTCTGCCGCTCCCCCTGCTGTGCTCTCTCTCTGTGTCAAATAAATAAATAAAATCTTTAAAAAAAAAAATCTTAAAGACAAACCAAAAACCAAAACCCAAACAAACATACCCAGCCATAGAGGCTCTGCAATAATGTGCATAAAGACCCTCCTTTTCTAATAAGTTCAGAAAGAAACTTGACAGAAAGAAACAATTGGTGGTTTTTTATAGGTAGTAGATCATGGTGATTTTTTACTATTTTCTACATTTTTGTATACTTAGGACATCCTATTTTATAACCTAAAGAAATAGATTCAGAAATGGAAATTATACATTAAATATGTAAGTATCTGATGATGTATTCCAATCAAGGAGACAAAATGGGAATGCAAGTTCACTATGGCTCTGTCCATTTACCAGGCAGGAGGACCCTCGCAGGTCACAGACCCACCCACAGGGGTAGTCAACGTTAACCCCCTTCTGTATACTGTCTTAGTGAGTGCAACTGGAATCCACAGCCACTAGCTTCAGGGTTGAGGATGGGAGAGGGCCATTAGCCCTTTGGGGCCCTTTGATGAGAGTGGGTGGTCACTCACCAGGCCTGGGGTCCAGGGGCCTCTGCATCTTCAGAACATCTCTTACCGTACCCAGGAAAGCATTATTATGTGTCTTAAACCCTCCCCAGGTAAATAACTCAAAACTTGATCATTTAAAATGGTCAGCTCATCTTATGTATTTTCTTGTTGCTTGTTTCTTTCTTTTTTAAATTTAATAAGCGATATGTTTGTTCTACCTGGGGCCAAATTTTGACTCATCACTTCTAAGATTGAGTGTTGATGGCCTGGGGGGAGGAGAGAACTGTGTTTTTCAAAGAATGGAAAAGGTATATGGGTTGCAGGTTGTTTGGGCTTTGTTTGTTGTCCTCCTTCCTTCCTTATCTAACCCCAAACTGGGCAATGAAGCAGCCTGGGGGGAATTTGAGATGAAAGGCAATAGTGGGGTTCCAGCCTGACTGGAGAGGTACGTCAGCAAACACCCGGGTTCTTCCATCTTCCCATTCTGCCTCTTCAGTGTTTTGGCTCTTGTCTTCGGGCTCATTGTCTCCTGGCCGCAAGATGGTTGTGACCCGCAGCTCCAGGAATCACGTCTTCGTGTAGTCGCACCCAGAGGCAAAAAAGAACCTATTCCTTTTTTTCATATCTCTAATGTTCCATTTTTAAGAATAAACAAAACTTTTCCCAGAGGCTCTCCAGCAGCCTTTGCCTCACAGTTCATGGGCCAGAAGTGTGTCCCATGCCCTGCCTAACCGAGTACCAGCAAGGGAATTGGACCACCCGGTGGGATTAGGGAGGGCGTCCTTTACCCCGAGCATATGACCCTAGCACAGGACGACTCAACAAGGCAGCGCTCTGCCAGGGGCAAACGAGGGTGCCAGGAAGGGAGGTGCGGTGGCTTGGGGTTAGTACTCGAGTGTCGGTGCTACCCTGCTCAAGGTGAGGAGAGCTGAATGAAGGCCATCCTAGTGGCAACGCATGCAGAGGTCTGTAAAGCCCCGGGCAGGCCACAGAGGGCTTTATAAATGCTTAATGTTCTGAACGAGTAGCAGCTGAGCAAAGCTAACCAAAACCAACAGTGAACCCAGAGATGGGCCTCAAGAGCTCTTGGTGGATCAGCCTTCCTTGCCAGGTTTTCATCGGCCTAGAAAGGAAATGAATCCAGCAGGAATATTCCACCAGAATGGATCACTGAATTATTCCAGGTCAGAAGAATGGTAAAATGAAGCCTGCTTCCCTTTCATAAAGGAACATAGGTGCCGCTTGGTGACCCGATGCATTAAGGGAGTGGCTCTCTCATAAATGTTCCTTTCCTTCTCCCCCAACCCAGGCTTCTTCTTAACCTCTCAGACTCCTTAGTTTATTTAGTGTGTGATTGAATCATTTTCTTCCTGCCCTAGTGCTACAAAACAAACAGAAAAAAGGAAATTCCTAAGCAGCTTTATTCATAATAGTAAAAATACTGGAAACAAGCAACAGTCTACCAAATATTCATACAATGGAATACTACTCAACCTTCGGCTGAGCATCGAGTGGATAGAGCCAGGGAAACAGTCCCCAGTTCTCTTCCCTCATCTCTGCTCCCCTCAGGCCCAGAGGCCTCTTGGGTGCTGGCAGGACCCCTGAGGCATGAGGGGATGGGAGTAGGGGGAGCCCGCCAGGAGAGACCCCTTCTAGTCTGGAGCTGCTGTAGGTGGTGGTGCAGAGCCCTCCCATTTTGGACCTACCTTCTCAGGTCAGAACAGGGACCAAACGAGTGACTAAGGTAGAGACTATGGGAACAGAGGAGAGGCCTCTGCCCTGGCCTTGCCTCCAGTCCCCTCCTACCCCTGCCCACGTGTACCCACTGGGAGGGCACAAGACCAGGGCAGTTCTTGAGGAACAGAGCCTCCTCGGAGTGTAATTAAAGCAATTTCTGGCCTGTTTAGACATAGATTCTCATGGCCTCTAAAATCCTGGCATTTCTCCTCAGGACGACTCCATTTGATTGTGTGGGCCTAAGTCTTTCTGACTAGAGGATCTGTTTCGGTTAACCCACAGGGATCTGCCTCCCTCTGCTTGCTTCTCAAGAACCCAGCTTAGCTTTCAGTTTAGCTTAGCTTGGAGTTTCTCAACCCAAGCACATTGACATGTTGGGTCACACAATTTCTTTGTTGCAGGGCTGTGCATCATAGGGCGTTGGGCAGAATTCCTGGCCTCTTCCCACCACACGCCAGTAGCTTTACCACCTCCAGTCATGACAATCAAAAATGTCTCCAGAACATTGCCAAATTTTGCCCTACGGCAAGATCATCCCCAGTTGAGAAGCACTAGTTGAGCTTAGTTTTGAGCATTCACCAAGCAGAAGCCCTCTCCCAGTTCCCCTTGCACGACTTCTGCTGTGAAGCTTGAAAATACAGTATTCAAATATAATCCTTTTTATCAGAAACCTGTATGTGTCCCTGCCAATTTCCAAGCAGCACAACATAGCTTTATTAACCGTCCTTCACAAACACCCTGGAAAAGGTAGAAAAGGAGCATCATTGGCCTGTTTTACCCTGAAGGACAAGAGATTCTAGGCTAAGTGATTTCCCTGGGGCCACTCCACGAGAACCGGAACTAGACCCCGGGCCTTCTGGCTACTGACCCATCTTTGACTCCTCCCTGCCCCCCCCGTCCCCCCCCCAAGGCAGGCTGCATCTTTAATGGAAGAGATGAGCGAGCTCCCAAATGTAGGAACTCTACTTCTGACTGCCGGGCTTCTGTCCTGTGGTACAGAGTGGGTCCCCTGGGTGGGAGCTGGGCCAGAGAAGGGGGACAGGTACCCCACCTCCAAGCCTGGAGGCAAGATGTTGGCCATCCAGCACTTGTGTGTTCCAGGTCAACAACTATTGCTCTTCTGTTTGCCTAGCATGTGGGGAGAGTGGGAGAAACCCCTCTGTTAATAAGCCAAAGTTGAAAAGTCTTTCAAACCACTGATGTCTCTCTGACTTTTCACACTCGTAATTCCACTTAGACAAGAAGATGCATGCTGGGGTCACCCTCAAAAACTTCTTCCACATATATCAGTTGCTATGTTGAGGACCTATCTACCTACGCTTAAATGAACATATTAATCATCGCCATAGGTCAAATGGGATTTCTAAAGTGTTTGTCAATGCCTGAAAACATTTCTGCAGAGAAGTTAAAAAGCAAAAATACCTGGGGCGCCTCGGTCACTCAGGCGGTTAAGTGTCCAACTCTTGATTTCCACTCAGGTCATGATCTCAGGGTCGTGGGATCAAGCCCTGCATGGGTCTCCTCGCTGAGCACTGAGCGCTGAGCATGGAATCTGCTTGGGATACTCTCTCCCTCTTCCTCTGTCCCTCCCCCCACCCCACCTCCCAGCTCACGTGCTCTCTCTCTCTCAAATAAATAAATCTTAAAAAAAAAAAGCAAAAATACAAAATAAGACTAAGCATTAGATCTTCTTTTCTTTCTCTACCTTTCTGTCCCAGGGTTCCCCAAACATATACGACCATGAAGTCACTATAGAAGCTGATGCCTTTTTGCCTGTGGATGAAACCCTGATTCCTACAGGTTGGTGAACTTCAACGTTTTTACAGGAATGCAGAGCTGCGGTGTGATTGGGAGAGTACCGAAACCTCATTTACCTAAATTTATTTTCTCTGTTGGCCCGCCAAATTGCCTATAATTACCATGATTAGTCATTTATGTGGGTTAAGGTTGGGTGGCCATATAATTAAACACCCAAGCCAGGACACTTTTGAGAGGGAAAGGGGATGCTATTAATAATTAAGCTTGGGCAACTGGGCAGTTCTAAACAAACTGGGTCAGACGGCCATCCTAGCTGAGCCGTAGACGGCAAGAGTTCTCTGCTAAAATGTAAATCAGGTACTTCTTAGCACCTCAGCGGAGCTAAATTTACCTAAGCATTACCTCCCCAATGCAGGACACTGACAGAACACAACTTGGCTTTAGATGGAGGAGGAAAGGTTGGACCCCGGGGAGGACAATGCATATGTCACCTCTGAGACACAGTTGGGGGGGTGGGGTAGCATGGAGAGTCCACAGTATCAAAACGGAAGGTGAGGTGTTACCAAACTCAAGCCTTATGGGGTGTGTGTGTGTGGGAGGGCGCCTCCTAGGTTAACTGGATTGAGATCATCTTGGTTATTATTATATGTGATCAAAACTACCTTAGTTCAAATAGGCAAATCCATAGCTCCGTAGAGATAGAAAGTAGATTAGGAGGTTGCCAGGGGCTGGGGACAAAGGGAATGGAGAGTGACAATTGGTACAAGATTTTTTTGGTAGGGGGTGATGAAAAGATTCTGGAATTAGATAGTGGTGATGGTAATATCCTGTAAATATACTAAACATCTGTAAATATACTAAACACTACTGAACTGTGTACTTTAAAAGGGTGAATTTTGTGGTATGTGGATTATATCTCAACTAAAAACAAGAAAGAAAGAAACAAACAAACAAACTTGGTTTCTGTGTTGTCTCCAGGATTAAGTGGTGTAGATTTGTACTAGATTGCAGGTGTACTGCCATCTGCCTCCAGGGGACAGATGGATGACAGCAAGGTGGCTCGCAGGGGTGCTGTTGTTTGTGGCAGCTTATAGAAATTTACTTGAGGTAATTAACCCAAAGCAGTAGATAAATATTCTTATTTAGGTTTCATTAAAATCAGAGCTGAG
Organism: Mirounga leonina; assembly: GCF_011800145.1. Classification (NCBI taxonomy): domain Eukaryota; kingdom Metazoa; phylum Chordata; class Mammalia; order Carnivora; family Phocidae; genus Mirounga; species Mirounga leonina. Next base: position 23,791,891 of record NW_023270305.1, read on the forward strand.
GGGGCGCCTGGGTGGCTCGGTCGTTAAGCGTCTGCCTTCGGCTCAGGTCATGATTCCAGGGTCCTGGGATCGAGCCCCGCATTGGGCTCCAGCCCCGCATTGGGCTCCCTGCTCTGGAGGGAAGCCTGCTTCTCCCTCTCCCACTCCCCCTTCTTGTGTTCCTGCTCCCGCTGTGTCTCTCTCTGTCAAATAAATAAATAAAATCTTTAAAAAAAAAAATCAGAGCTCAGGTAAGTGTAGAAGGCTTAGCCAGAGAAAAAGTAAACAAAAGCAGAGGATGAAGGGAAAGAAGAGCAGAAATCCAGAACCACACAAACACTTTTGCATGCGCTCTGCTTCCCCTGGGAAGAAGAGCTGCTGCCTGCTGCCCCTTGCTTGGCTGGCCAAGATCTCCTGCCTGTGTGACAGCAACTTAGAGGTGCCAGGTCGGAGCCCCTTTGTCAGAGCACTGCTGTCTTGTGTTCCACTCTCTTAGGCATCCGTTCAGAGCTCCAGCCTTCCATCAGCCCATCCGTTGGCACCTACTCTTGGAAGGTCAGGAAGGCCTTTCCCCCTGTTCCCAACCCCTGGAAGGGTGCTGCTACTTCTTTGCTTGTCTCCTCTGCTAGTAAAGAGCTTAGAATGACAGAATATGAGCACTCTGAAGCCAAGGGCATCATCATAATCAAATAATCAAGTTTTATATCACCACTAGTAAGATGCGTTGTACCCTCCTCATATGATGTCCTGGAAAAGCACATCATCTGTGTCATATTCTGTCAGAAATGCCTAACGCCATTCCATTCAGAAGGCATCACGTGAACCCAGTTGAGGGACAGTCTACAAAATAATTAAGCAGTACTCTTCAGGGGTGTCAAGGTCATGCTGGCCTTGAAGCAAGACTGAAGAATGGTCACAGAAGAGACTAAGGAGGCAAGGACAACTAAATGCAATGGGAGATCCTGGACTGGATCCTGAGCCAGAAAGAGGACCTTAGTGGGAACACTGGTGAAATTCTAGTGAAGCGTGTAGTTAATAGTACTGAACCAGTGTTAATTTCTTAGTTGTGATCATTGTACCACGGTTATCTATGATGTTAACATTGGGGAAAGGACAGGTATACAGAGATGTACTTTTTTTTTTTTAAGATTTTATTTTTAAGAAATCTCTACCCTCAGCGTGGGGCTCAGACTCACAATCGTGAGATCAGGAGTCGCATGCCGCACTGACTGAGCCAGCCAGGCACCCCCAGAGATGTACTATTTTTGTAACCTCTCTGATGTCTAAAATTATTTCAAATTTTTTTAAAAAAATTTTTAAAAGCCCAGGGCTCCAAGTAAGATATTTTAATTTTCCTGGACACCTGCCTTACTTTATAGGTAAGGGCTTTTGTTTTATTTGGGTGTCTTTAATAAAATAATGGGGTTGTGTTTATGGCCACCAGTTCAAAATTTGTATGAGGAAAATGGTAAGAATGTGAGCCTGCGTGCTAAGCAGCAACTCCTGTGAACAGCAGGAATTAGAAACCCAGAAATATAGGGACTACAGAGCTCATTAGAATAATAACGAGAAATCAAGATAAATGGATTAAAAATTTGTGCATCGCAGTTTTCCTTGCTCCAGGGCTGGGTTTAAAGGCTTTTACATTTTTCTTGGTAACATGTGTCATCTTCTGATATTTGCGTGACTCAGCGTGAGGATGAGTAACCAGCCCATCCTGTCCTAGATGCCACAGGATTGCATTAGAACTCCGTATTGTGAACTCCAAAGGGAAAATGGTGGCAGCTGCTGGTTTGTGACTGAAAAGGAAGGAAATGAATTCAGTAGCTTTTAGGTGGAGGTGATGAAATTAGTGCATATTTATTTGTGTATATTTATAAAATCTTATGTTGTCCTGTTGCATTTTGATCAGATGAAAATCACAAAAATGCGTAATTCATGCCGTGTAAAGATTATTTGTCATGATGGTAAGAGAGAATTGTGGCAAAGCACCGTAGAGCTCAGCATGTAGTCTAATGGGATGCAGAAAACTCATGGTCAGCTCAGGTCTGCACTGTGAATGGTTTTAGGATCAAATTCTATACTTTGTACTAATTTTGAACAGGGCTGTAAGGGCTCTGGACCCTGGGAGTCAAGAGCCCTGGTTTTGGTCTGGGCTCTGCCGTTAACTCGCTAGGCAACCTTCAGTGTATGTGTAATGCTTTAACATTTAACTTCCCTACGCCCTCATTTCCTTTTCTGCAAATGGGAGGGATGTTGAACTCAATCCAACAATATGGACCTGTAAATTTTCTTTAAAAAATAATTTGAGGGGCGCCTGGGTGGCTCAGTCGGTTAAGCGACTGCCTTCGGCTCAGGTCATGATCCCAGGGTCCTGGGATCAAGTCCCACATCGGGCTCCCTGCTCTGCAGGGAACCTGCTTCTCCCTCTCCCCCTCCCCCTGCTTGTGTTCCCTCTCTCGCTGTGTCTCTCTCTGTCAAATAAATAAATAAAATCTTAAAAAATAAAAAAAATAAAAATAATTTGAGAGACTTACATGGGGTTGCCCAACTTTTCATTTTGCCAAGTTGGAAAGCAATCATAAATATAGGGCTATTAAAACTAATGGGAATGTATGTATATATATTTCAATTTAAAAAAATAATTTAAACTAACCGGGGTAATAATGAGGGACAGAAATAAAGAGACTAGTGATGCCTGGCTGGTTTAGTCAGTAGAGCATGTGACTCTCAATCTTGAGATCCTGAGTTCAAATCCCATGTTGGGCGTGGAGCCTATTGGGGGGGAAAAAAAAAGGAAGAAATAGACTACTTTTATTTTTTTTAAAACCCAAGCTGCCGTTTATAATCACCATCTTTTTATAAAAGAAAATATTTTAATAGCACAAAAGTGGGGAAATTTTAATCTCAGAATAAAGAACACCCCTTTAAATTGAATTCATCTTGCTTTTTAAAGAAATGTGATAGATTATCCAAATACATCTCTGTTTTCTGTAGACCAGTAAAAATGTTATCATGGACTCATGATTATGAACCAGTAATTGGTCTGAAAGATCACTTGAAGTGCTTACATTCCATGATTCTACAAGGCTCTTATTTATAACATCTTACTGCTATTTTTCTGCCACCCTTCAAATCCATTAGAACTCTGTCATGAAAGCAGAGTTTTCATGTTGCAACAAGTTCAGAGCACATACAAAAATCCGTAAGTCTCTTTTACCTATCCATACATTAGCCAGTCCTACAGAAGCTATGTCTGCCCAGTGACACTTCAATTGAAATTATAGGGTTTTCTTCCTCCCCTTTGTCAGAAATGTGTAAGGAACAAATGAATTGTATGTTTCCTTCGGAACTGCCTCCAGAAATGGGCGGTCACTTCCACTCTGCCCTGCCCTGATGGAAGAATTCATAGGTCTGACCCTCTTTCAGCCAAGAACAAATCTCTGGGAGCCCAGATTTCATCGGATTCTTAACCCTGACCCAAAGCCCATGAGTGTGTGGCTTAACTCAGACCAGTCCAAAGTCATTTGGTCATTTGGAAATGCCTCCCCTCTGCTGCTGGGCTCACCAGCAATCGACAGTCTAGTGAAAGAGTCAGCCAGAATATTATCCATTAACCTGGAAAATGTCAGGATAGATAGAACTCAGAGACTTGCTTCAGAGGAAAAGCGCAGCCTGGGGGCTCCCAGATGGAGGAGATGTGAGTTAAATAAAACCTGCAAGGGCAGGTGGAGATTTGCCAGGCAACGAGGAGAAAGGTGTTCTGGATACCAGGCAACGAGGAGAAAGGTGTTCTGGATAGAGAAGAACAAGGAAAGGGAGTACAGGAACAGCAGGACTATGCTCAGGAAAGCGCTGCTCTTCTGAAGGATCCGGGGTGTGCTCTCAGTGGCAGAAAATCAACGGGCGCAGAGGGGTTGGCTGGGACCATGTCAGATCTGCACCAGGCTCTCGTATGGCTGCAATCCTGGATGGCCCTGGATGACCCTAGGCTGGCCTAGAGTTCAAGGCTGATCTACACAGGGCAGACTCACAGGTGTACTTGAGTCCAGTCTTAAACTTCCGGACATTGAGCCAGAAGTGGACTGAACCACAAGGCCACTTCCTTGAGGCATACAAGAAACCTGTTAGACCAGTCATACTCGGTTAAGAGTTCTGGGGATTGGTATGCAGTATTAGAGATTGTGGTTGTGCTGAATTGAGAAAAAGGAAGATACTGTTTATTTGTGAGGTGAGGTGAAGGTTTATGATAATAATAGCTAATATTTCAGAGAGGACTTTATAAATGGTAATCCATACCAGAATCCTATAACGATTCTTTTTTTTTTTTAAGATTTTATTTATTCATCAGAGAGAGAGAGACAGAGGCAGGCAGAGGGAGAAGCAGGCTCCCCACTGAGCAAGGAGCACGATGTGGGACTCGATCCCAGGACCCGGGGATCATGACCTGAGCTGAAGGCAGACGCTTAACCGACTGAGCCACCCAGGCGTCCCTCCTATAACGATTCTTATTTAACAGATCAAGAACCTGGAATCTGGGAAGTGTCAGTAACTTACTGGGGATGACCCAGTTAACAAGTGGTGGGAAGCTGGGATTCAAACCTAGGGAGACTGGTATTCAAACTCAGCTCTTCACTACACCCATACTCTGCAGACCCTACCATGTGGTTAGATGTTGAGAAGGGTTCTGGGATGGGGTGGGGTGGGAGAGGAAAGAAAAGTCATTTCTTGATGATATAGATAGACAAGATCACCATGTGGTCATGACCTGGGAACTAAGCCAGGAAAAAAAAAAGCTACCTTCAACAGTTGTCAGTTCTCATTTCTTTTCTACGTTTTATAGAAGTAGCCTTATAGCTTCTCTCTTTTTCTCCCTTTATTTTGACTTTTCTGCAAAGAAAGCAGAAAACAAGTTATATTGGAAAGGGGAGGAAAAAAGAAAGACAAAGATGGAGCGTCAAGAGGCTTGCCTGAGAGTAAAGAGCATGAGTGGAAGTGCCTGGCCATGTTAGACTGGCCAGGAAGGGAATGTGGAAAAGGAACAACTCCAGAACAGTCCGGTTTAAAGCTCAGAATTATTCTCCGCGCCCCTCAGTAACCTCGGAGGTCATGGCACTGTTGCAGTGTCGTACCTTGTTTGGTGACACATCCCTTGTCCTGCTTGTTCTCGGTCTTCTCACCTACCAGCTCCTGTCATGAGCAGGCTATTGTTGCAGATCTACCGTCTTCCACGGGCCATCTCTGTTGAAGGGGGTAGGAAGTTCACCGACATAATAGAAGAAAAGCTTCACCGTGTACCTGGGTAGCTTTCGGTCATGTGGAAGATTCACTTACAATGAGATGCCTCATTTAACCAGCAGGGTGCTGGGCAGTGAGTTCATTCTAGACCCTTTGGCTCTCCCTGGCTTTCCCTGGGGCTGCTGCCTGGTCGCAGGGAGCCCTGCAGAGGTTAGCGGGCCACGCTGGTCTCCTTGTGTGTGAATGCCTTTTACTCTACCATCAAATATTTTAGGCACCGTCCCCCATCCTCTGCTTTCCACCCCAAATCCTTGTGCCTTTGGGTTTTTTTTAGATTTCTTATTTTAGGGTCATAAAAATCCTCATTATTTTTACTTGGAGCTCCCAGAGAGAAAAGTCGCTCTTATCATCATTGTACAAAAGAAGAAACCGAGAACTCCACCTGCACCCAGGATCCCAAGAAGAGACAGCCACGAAACATGTCTGAAAGGGTAGCTCTGCGGGAGAATTTGTGGTGGATTTGGAGGAAGCTCGGGGCAACACTGTATAACCATGAGGACTTTTATCAGATCAGTCTTTGAATTCTGTGCCATTTTGTCCCAAATGCTTCATCTGACAAATGGCAATTTCTGTAGCTTCATTGAGCCAGCCTCCTCTTGACTTTCTGCCAAGGCCCCCTAGGCTTGCTTCGAAGCTCATGTCTTTCTGTGATACAAAGATGTTTAATAGTCCCAGGCTCCTGCCTTTTGTGACTATTAATTTTTACTTATGTTTGTGTTTCAACTCCTTCTTTTTGTTTGCCCTTCCTAGAAACTATTTCTGAGGGAAATGCTGATGCAGATCTAAACTTTGCAGGCGTTTTTCACCTTGGTCATAGATAATCGGTAAATAATTTTTCAGGTGAAGGGAAAGCCCACTGTCACAAAAAAGTAGCACCTCTTATTGTACAGTAGCGGTGATACTGTGGCCGAGGTAGTCGGTAAAAAGGGACCTTCCCCCTCCCCGTGTGTGTTGGGGGGGAGGGGCAGAGCCTTGGCCTCCATTTTGCCTGTTGCAGGCTCACCGATTAGGCCTCATCACACAGAAAGGAAAGGGTTGCCTTGGCATAGTGTTTGAGGGAGCCAAAGAAAGCACATATCATGAAATCCCCTTGTCTTAAACTCATAGCCCCCCTTTAGACCTCTCACCCAGGCAGCACCCTCAGACCTCTGGCGGCCTCAGGCCCCTGTTTTGCTCCTGGCTTTCTTCCTGTTGGCAATCTGGGGAGCACAGAAAATGTCTTCAGTCCTCTCGGTCAGTAAGACATAGAAGACAACAGCCTGCATTACGTGGCTTCTTCGTTCTCCCCTTTTCTGTGCGCTCCTATTAAAAAGCTATCCTTGGGGCGTCTGGGTGGCTCAGTTGTTAAGCGTCCGCCTTCGGCTCAGGTCATGATCCCAGGGTCCTGGGATCGAGCCCCGCATCGGCTCCCTGCTCCGCGGGAAGCCAGCTTCTCCCTCTCCCACTCCCCCAGCTTGTGTTCCCTCTCTCGCTGTGTCTCTCTCTGTCAAATAAATAAAATCTTTAAAAAATAAAAAAATAATAAAAAATAATAAAAATAATAAGAAGCTATCCTTTTCCCAAAGCTCAGTGGAAAATCCTCAGCAAGTGTGGGGGTAGCAGAAGCCTTCAAAGGGGCCCATTCAAATCAAATCACCCCCACCCCCCCACCCCCCACCCCGCTTTCCCCCTGGAAATTTCTGCCATTTTGTCATTCCTGGAGGCTTCCAGGCAAATGCAGGCAAACAATATCCTTTGTGTGTTAGGCTGCAAGACTCTAGCGTCTTTGCTTTTTTTTTTTCTGGGGAAAAAAAAAAAAGAAGAAGGCTAGAATCCATCACCTGGCTTCTGAAGCTACTGCTCTGGATGTAATCCTGGGCACTTTGGAGCTGGTAGGGGTGTTGGGTCCCGGGGTCCTCGCTCACAGGTGTCTCCTGCAGCACGGCTGCACCGTCGGAAGGCTTCTGCAAGGCTGCAGGCTTGGTTCACCTGAAGACCAAGAGCAGCGTCTGCAGCTAAGCTGTCAGGCTGGGTTTGCACGTCAGCAGTTAGTTTAGCTTTGCTTCTGAGCAGTTGTCCTTCCCTACTTTAAAAAAAAAAAAAATGCAGCCCATAAAGCATCTGCCACTACTTAGGATGGGCTCATACTCTGTTACTGGGGCATCTTCAGATCGTCTTGAGTGTATATTTGTATTTGTTGTTGTCGGGGCTGTCCCTGTAGTTTCCCAAAAGGGCAACTCCCAGAAGCTCTTTATCAGGAAGGACCAGTGTATAGTCGGTGTCCACAGACAGAGAACATTCCAGTACCAGATCTCTGTGCAGCCATGTTGGGCATGTAGCTTCAGGACCCGGGTCTAGTTGTCCTGTCCTGGGGCAACAAGAGGAAATCGGTTCCTAGAGCTCTGCTCAGGTACGAAGCCAGCTAAGTGTGAGCAGGTGAGAAAATTCTGGCCTTCTGTTTCCCCGGGGATTAATTCATTCCCAGGGTTGTAAACATTATACGTCCCCTTTTCGCTTTATAGAACTGTGAGACTTGGAGGCAGTGTGGGCAACCTGCCCAGCAAGATATTATCATGTACACAACATTGTGCAGAACCAAGCACGTGTCTTTATAGGCGTTTGCCGCACCCAGGTTTCTTTTTCTTTTCTTTTAATGTTGCTGTTCTTTACTTACAGTCGTAGATGAGGAATTAAGAAAGCAAAAAATGAATGCTTTGACTAGGTTTTTGCCTCTTACAGTAACATTAGTAAAATTCTATCTTATTCTTTTCCTTGAGAAAAGGTACCTTTTATTTTTATAGAAATCTACACAACCCACTCTGTCCCCCAGCCCATCTGTGTTCACTTGCTGTTCTTGCTGCTCTCGGTTTTTGAAAGCGCCTTCTAAAATTACATGAAAGCAACCCCATTTTGACAAGATTAGAATTCTGGTACGAAAGGCTTACCATGAGGCTGTGGAGAAAGGCCCAGCGAAAACCTTTGTATTTTATTTCACCCTCTCTGGGTTCAACCTACATTTCAGTCAATTTTATAATTACTTCCCTAGGGCAAGTCTAAGTCTCTGCCCTGGAGAAATAACAAATTCCAAAGTAGTCTCCCAGTTCAAAGATGGTGCAAATGAAGACTGTTTTGATCTACATGTTTTTTTGTTTTTTGGGTTTTTTTTAAAGATTTTATTTATTTGACAGAGAGAGACACAGCGAGAGAGGGAACACAAGCAGGGGGAGTGGCAGAGGGAGAAGCAGGCTTCCCGCGGAGCAGGGAGCCCGACGTGGGGCTCGATCCCAGGACCCTGGGATCATGACCTGAGCCGAAGGCAGCCGCTTAACTGACTGAGCCACCCAGGCGCCCCTGATCTACATGTTTTAATCATTCTGGAGCTTCTTACAGAAAATTCCTTTAGACTGGGGCGCCTGGGTGGCTCAGTTGGTTGAGCGGCTGCGTTCGACTCAGGTCATGATCCTGGGGTCCTGGATCGAGCCCCACGTCCGGCTCCCTGCTCAGCGGAGAGCCTGCTTCTCCCTCTCCCTCTGCCTACTTGTGCTCTCTATCTCTCTGTCAAATAAATAAATAAAATCTTTAAAAAAAAAAATTCCTTTAGACTTTATATGATTCTAAAATGTTGGACATAGTACTAATTTCAAACCTACTCCAGTATGCATCCTCTTTCTTTGCATCCCACTCCCCCACCCCGTATTGTTAGTCACCAGGTGCTGTCGATTTTTTAAACTAAGACTGTTTTTTTTTTTTAGAGAATTTTTAGGTTCACAGCAAAATTGAGCAGAAGGTACCGAGATTTCCCATATACCCATGCCCCCACATATGCACAACCCCCCTCTTTTCAACATCCCCCACCAGAGTGGAGCATTTGTTACAACTTGATGAACCTACATTGACATATCATCCCCCAAAGTTCATAGTTTACATTAGGGTTCACTCTTGGACAAATGTAGAATGACATGTATCCATCATAATGATAGCACACAGAGTATTCGCTGCCCTAAAAGTCCTCTGGACATAATATTAGTTTCAACCATCCATCAGTATACTTCCTCTTTCCTTTTGAGTCTCCCTTCCCCCCAGTATTGTTAATCATCCAGTCGTGCTGATTTTTAACTCCTAAGTATTTCTCGAATCTGTCTCTTCAGTGTGTATTATTGATTATATTGTTCTATTTCCATCATCACTATCCTGGTTAGGCTGTCTTTTCTTGTCTAGATCACTGCCTGGCTTGTATTATGAGTTTCACAAATTGGGATCAGTGGATGACAAATGAATCTGGAAAATAGCTCTCTAACTGGGGGGGAAAAAAAATCTCTTTAGATCTAGCCTCCATCTGGTTACTAAAGTTATCTATCTAAAATGCAAATCTTGCTTTGATACCCTAGGCTTAAAAACCTTTTAGGTGGGGACGCCTGGGTGGCTCAGTCGGTTGGGCGTCTGCCTTCAGCTCAGGTCATGATCCCAGGGTCCTGGGATCGAGTCCCACATCAGGCTCCCTGCTCCGCGGGGAGCCTGCTTCTCCCTCTGCCTCTCTCTCTCTATCTCTCATGAATAAATAAATAAAATCTTTAAAAAAAAAAAAACCTTTTAGGTGGCTCCCAGGCCACACACCAGCTGCCTCAGACCCATCTCCCGGCGTGCCTCACTCATATCCCACACACCTGCCACCCACAGGGACCACCCAACTCCCCCTTCTCGGTTGCATAAAACCCCTGCTCTTCAAGTCTATACTTTCTCCTTAGAAGTCTTTTCCCCACTTCCTGCAAACAATAGATTCTTTGGTGTTCAAGGTTTGTGTGAGGACAGAAACTGTTTAGAGCTCACCCTGTGCCCAGAGCTCACCTTTCTTATCTTCCCTTCCACAAGTCAGCCTGAGATGATCTAGCAGGATTTAGTTACAAGTCTAAAGTAGGGAGTTGGAGGGAGCTTCAGGCTTGGTCTCTTTGGCTTAAAGCTAGAAAACTGTGCTAAACACAAAAATGAAACCCAGTAAGAGCCAGGCTGTACGTTCTAGGAACAGGTACTCCCTCCTTTCCCTACACTCAGTCTCTCTCCAGTCTTCTCCCTTCTTGACATCTGTTTTCAACAGAGCATATGAACACAACAGGGCAGGATAACCGGGATTCAGAAAACCTGGACACCGGGCTCCATTCTACTACCCACCAGCTGTGTGCTCGAGTCAGCCAGGAAAACTCGCTGAGCCTCATAAGCTAATCTGCTAACTCTCATCAGATGGGCGTTATATCAGTTGAACTCTGAAATCCAGTCAGTTTCTAACCCTGATTCAGAGACTCCGTGGAGCCTCTAACCCAGATATTCATAACCAGGATCCATACATGTATGTCTGGGAAGATGATGAGAGATCTTCAGGGGCTTCACGGGCCCCCAAAATTCTGTGTAAAGCCCTGTATGAGCTGATCGCATCATCTTGGTCCACAGAGGGTTTGTCTTTTGTGTGTGTGTGTGGGGGGGGGTTGTCCTTTCTCAAGGTAATGATAGTTTATGGTTATCCTACTATGTATTATTATATATAAGATAGCCATTGTTTTGGAGATGAGCAATAGTGTGTTTTCCTTTTGGTAATCTTCAGGGTGGCTTTACAATTTTTTTGCTACTTCATCACCAGTTGATTTTCTGGAGGGAGCTAGAAGGCTAGTGAGACGAGGAAGATGGCAGTCCCAGAAGGAAAGGAACTTCTCCAAGGTTCCATCTGGAGGAGCAAGAACTGCCAGGAGTGAGGATTGGATGGCCAGCTTCTCTGTTTCTGCTTGATCCGATGAATGCAATTGCCTTTCTGTATCCACCAGCCCTTGGTGCAGTCAAGACTCCAGGTCTGGGGCGCCTGGGTGGCTCAGTCGTTAAGTGTCTGCCTTCGGCTCAGGTCATGATCCCAGGATCCTGGGATCGAGCCCCACATCGGGCTCCCTGCTCGGCAGGGAGCCTCCTTCTCGCTCTCCCACTCCCCCTGCTTGTGTTCCTGCTCTCGCTCTCTCTCTCTCTGTCAAATAAATAAATAAAATCTTTAAAAAAAAAAAAAGACTCCAGGTCTGGCCATCAGTCTGTGGAGTACAGGAGCAGGCAGGCAAGCAGGGGCCTCACTCTGGGCAGGAAGCCAGAGCATGGTGTCCTGGTTGTCACCTTCAGCTCTGCAGCTCTCGAGACAAGCACCTCTAGCTGTGGGCCTATGCCCGAAGTTTCTTCTTTTTCCATTCTCCATCACCGTGGAGAACACACAGGCATGCATATAGCACACGTCCTGTGCTTAAAGAAATAAGGCTAGTGTTATTAAAGAAAGGATTCGAATAACACTAAAAAAGTGAAACTCATGATACTGGTGCTTATGGAATGTTAGTTTCCTGGAGCTGTTTCGGCTAGGACAGGTGCCTCCTAGACAGTTCGAGGAAGCTCATGACAAGAACTCTAAGGACCTCGCCTGGTAGCAATAATACTCTCCAACCGGGTGCGTTACTGAATCCTCCTCTATAAAAGGGCCCCAAGAACAGTTTTATGAGGCTCTAGGATAACGTCCAAAGCGGTACTTGTATTCCCTGCGAGAAAACACATCACTGCTACAAGACTGGCAACCGTGAGCCAGTGTGGTGGGAATTTGGCAGGAGGAAAGCTCAGAAATTAGCACTTGGCCAGGCATTATGTAACTCCTGTGAACATTTCAGACGAACAACAAGTGCATCTGCCAGAAGAGGTGTTTTTTGCTAGAGCTCTGACTGCCACCCTTGGAGAGCCGGTGTTTAACGCCCACCCTCCCCACCCCGGCTCTAGACAGGGGCTGGCTCTAGCTCATTCCTTCAAGGTCACCCCATTCTGAAGGAGCTGAGAGGTAACTGCGGGCTTTGCACTATGGGCCTGAGGCTGATTCACACAAGTACTCAGAGCAGACTTACATTCAGTTCAACGAACATTTATGGAGCGCCTGCTAATTGCTACCTGCTTCCTGAGGCGCAGGCCATGGAAAGATGATTGAACACTATCTCTGCCCTTGAGAAGCTCACGGGGAGTGAAGAATCTACTGTGGTCAGAACAGGAGAAGAGGTAATGTCCATGGGGCTAAGGGAGCCCAGAGACAAGGGTAGAAGGAGGCTTTCTCAAGATCCCCCTGAGCTACGAGAAGTTTCTTAGTGTCTGTGAGGATCTAGGAGCAAGGAGAGTGAGATACTTTTGTGAAAGCACCACCGATATTTAAGGTGCAAGAAAAGCTTACACAAAAGGCACCAGGGGAGATGGTCAGAGGTAGAAGGCAAAGAAAGAGAAACGGTGACTGGAAGTCTAGGGGTGACCAACAGCATCGGGACTCCGGAGAGTACTCTCCCTGCGGAGGCCTGGGGAGAGTGTGCGGGCTGGCGTGGCTGTCCCTGCTGACCTCATTTCACAGAGTGGTGAGGGAGAAGCCAGGCTCTGACAGCTGGAGGAGCCACTGAAAGTGAGGAAGGAGAGTCGGGGAGCATAGGCCAATGAGGAGTTGCCAACCAAGGCAACTTTCTTGAATACAAAATCTCAGGCCCCAGCTCAGAGGCTCTGGTTCATTTGCTTTAGTGTGGGGCCAGCGAGTCTGTACATCTGTAAGCTCCCCACTGAGCTAGCGGCAGCCACTGGTGTTGAATATGCTTTCGGAAACCCGGGAAGGGAAGACGACAGGGTGCCTCCATGAGGTGCAGATGCAGGGTCAAGGAAGAGGTTTTTTCAGGGCAGAGGAGCTGATGGAGGGCAAGTAAAATGTTTGTCAAAGGCTTCCAGGTGAGAATGGAGACCAGGAATCCGGTGGCCTCATCTGGTGCCCCTGGGAGTTTCCTCCAGATTCTCTCAGGAGTTTCAAGTCGGGAGCAGAGAAGGTGGACCGTGGGATGACCCAAAGCTGGAGTTTTGTCAGGTTGGAGGGGCAGGAGGACAGGGTGTAAGGCAGGCCACTGAGAGTGTTACTAACCACAGCGGCTCAGGTCATAGACCCTGGGCCCAGACACGCAGCGGAGGACATGAGGGGCGTGATGGACGCTCTGGCGGGGGGACCTGAAGACCGGGGGAGTGTAGCGGCACCCTGGAGAACAGGCCTATCAGGAGCCCCTGCAGGAAGAGGCTGCACCCAGACAGTGGGTGCACTTCCCACTGGCAGCAGATCCCTGGGTGCCGTCTTGATGTGAGTCCAGGACGCAAAAATTCTCTGCATGAAAATGCCTCGTGTGGGACCAACTGTGAAGTGTAAAATTGCCTTCTCACCTGAAAACAACATGTAACTGGGTTTAGCACTTTATGCTTCAGATGACATGTGATATCCAGAAGCAATACCCTCCCCCCATTGCTAGTCAAAATAAAATCAGAAAATGCTCAGTGAAAAGAAAAAAAAAAAAAAGAAAGAAAACAGCAGTAGAATAAAGCCACAAACCCAAAGCTCCGGCAGAGGGAAGGGGGAAAACTGCAGCAGAGACCAGCTTTGAGGTTGTGTGATCTATGAAAATTTATAGAAATGTTACCTCAAAAAAAAAAAAAAAAAAAATCCCAGGGTGCTTTACTTGCCAACCGCTGGAATGAAGACAAAATTCCCACCCAGGGTGTAACTTTTAATTATCATTCTCTTTATGTTGTTTCTTGAACTAACAGCAGGCATTCTAGAGATGATATGCCAAGATGGCTTAATTAGATGTCAGATGAGTACCTGTGCCCCATTACTGCTGGCTTCCTTATGCAAATGGGACTGACTTCTGAACCTGCCTAGTTCTGAAAGAAACGGACAGAATTTGAGCAGCTGGGCTGGAAGCACGGCTGGGCCGTCCCCATGGAGACCAGACTCCCCGCTCTTCCCGTTGCCCCAGCTTTCCTCCCCATCCCCCCCCCTTTTTTTTTTCTGAGATGAATGCAGGACACATCTGAGCCTGGGTCTCCCTTAGATGGTCTCCACACCAGTGCCTTTCACCTTTAGTACGCACAGAGATCACCTGGGGAGCTTGTTAATATGCAGATTCTGACTCGGTTGGCCTGAGGGAGAGCCTCTGGGTCCGGTTTCTTTTTTCTTTTTTTTTTTTAAAGATTTTATTTATTTATTTGACAGAGAGAGAGAGAGAGTGAGAGCAGGAACACAAGCAGGGGGAGTGGGAGAGGGAGAAGCAGGCTTCCCGCAGGGCAGGGAGCCCGATGTGGGGCTCGATCCCAGGACCCTGGGATCATGACATGAGCTGAAGGCTGACGCTTAACGACTGAGCCACCCAGGTGCCCCCTGGGTCCGGTTTCTAAAAAGCCCCAGATGTGGTCCTGGGTCCACCCTTTCTCTAGCCCCATAGAAAGCGCGAAGAAGCTCTGGCTGGCCTCAGGTTTGTTACTTTTTCCTTTTTGGGGCACCTGCCCCTCCCCTTCCGCTCCCCTCCCCAACAACCCTGCTGTCCTCCTCCTGCGCTCTGAGCTCCCCTCCCCGCTGCAACTCTTCATTCTCCCACTTCTGGGCCTCTCTGTAGGTCATTCTACAAAGAGCTGCTCTCAGCCTATGGCCTCCCTAGATAAGACAAGCTAACAATTTGATTTTAAAAAGAGAGAGGAGGGAAATAACTAGATGTCACAGGGTGTCCCTAAAGGGAACAGCCTGCTTCATTCTGTTTATCACGTGGGACAATGGATCTACAGCCTTGGAAGGTCACAGTCGGAAAAGTTGAATCCCAGACTGTGGGCTCCACAGGCACTCAGGTGCCTCCAGCTCAGGATGGTCCCTGGCCACCTTGGGTCAGCACGTCAGACAGAAAGCCTTCCAGAAATTGAGCTGGGATCTAGAGCCGGTTCCATTTTGCCTACTGCTTGGCTCAAGGCCTTGGAAGGTAGTTGTCCTGGTGCCCCCAAGTCATTTCTTCTTCCAGGAAGAGCTGTTCTTCTTCTGCCCTGAGTTGGCCTTTCTGGTCATTGTCCCCTGATTCTGCTTCTGTGTGTCTAGGCCTCTCCATCTGGGATGCCCGCACTGCACAAAGTTATCAAGAACTGTCACCACCTCATTACACTCTTGATGTGACTCCTGTCGAACTTACTGCCAACCACATCCTTGAAGTCATTTTCACACATGCTGCAGCTCAGCTCACATCTCCCTAGTCAGTAATAATTGTAGTCATCAGACTTAACGTTTATGAGAATTAGTAGAACATGATAGCTAAGAACACAGGCTCTGGAACCAGACTGCCTAGGTGTGAAGCACTTAATGAAGAACGTGTCATTGTTAGTTATCACCGTCATGATTATCATCATCCTCCCTGTGCTAAGCACTTTGCCCACAATAACTGTTTTAATCCCCATGACAACTTCAGGGGATAGGGGCTATATTGTCCCAATTTTACAAGGAAGGAGATGGAACCTCCAAAGATTATTTTTCGTGCCCAAGGTTGGAGTTACAATGTAAAGTGAGGCAGTGTCCTTTGCTTTTTGGTTTTTGGCTTTTTTGGACACAAGTGTAGGACCGTATCCTTTGCCATTATTCACAAATTTCATCGTATAACCAGTGCTTTACCCCCACTTTGCACTGTCTTTTGGATTCCTGGTTCTGTTATTCCAAGCGCATCTGCCTCCTAGCTTCACGCTGTCTGTCCTAATTTGAGAAGAATACCTTCTCTATCTTCATCTAGATCATCCACAGATCAGAGGCCACGTGACAGCTCCCTGCAGATTCTGCTCACTGAAGCCCAGGTGCTCCCTCTCCCGAAGCTCGAAGTTCCGAGCCAGCAGCTTTGTAACCCAGAGAAGCCGAGGGGGTAGCCTGGGGACGATTTGTATTTGAATATATCTGGATTTGTCTCCTAGTGAGCATGCTTCATCTTGCCTTCCAGGACTCCATTCCATTCCAGAGTTCTTCCCAGGACAGAGGGCAGCTCCTAAATTTATAGTTTGTGAAATTGACCCTCTAGGTAGGTCCAGTTGCAAAGACTGAGTCGAATGCAGGGTCTGCAAAGCACACATACCAGGGAAGATACTGACCACGTCCTGCAGATAATGAGACCTAGGAGGCTGGCTCTGTATTTCAAGGCTCCCTTCCTTCTGGCTCCACAGCCCTTCTATGTCCTGACTAAACCACAGGAGGCTAAGCAGTCGTGGTGGTCAATATTTCTGTGTAGGCAGAGCATGGGGCCCCAGTCTCCTTGGAAGGGAGGCTGGGGTGTGCCTTGAAACTTAAATCGTAGGTTTATTTGGAGCAATTTGCAAGAAAGGGAAGCACTGATGGAGATCAGAGGGGCTAGATCCCCCACATAACGCCATTTCTGGGTGCCACTGTGCCAACTGACCAGAAAGGCTGGACTGATTTCTTCCCTCTCCTCTGTACTGGTTATATTCTCTGACCCTGGGCCATTAATGCAGTTTGGTTCTCTTCAGTTACCACCCTTCTTGGCTTCCTGTGACCCATGACTGTGGGAGCCTCCTGGCTCTTGGAGGACAGCAGGAAGCCATGGGTCTACCACGAGCCTGGGCTCCCTAATTACGCCACTGTCGCTGGAGCCTGCCCAAGTTACTGTGAAGCGCAGAACAAGCATGCAGGAAGATGTTTCTGCCCTAGCATGTTCCCCTTTTGAAATCATCAAGCAAACACCGAACACTGTCTCTCTGTGTGGTCAGGCAGAAGGGCTGTCCTTCTCCTGCTGGAGCCATGAAGGACCATTGGCAGACTGAGCCCGGTGGACCCAGGAGGATCTGAGGAAGGCAGTCTTAATTCTCATAGATCAACATCTGGCCCTAGCAATGCCCCTACTCTTGGGCAGTGGGTGCCCCAGGATGCCATGAAACTGATGGGGACAGGTGAGGGAGCTTCCACTGGAAATGGAAAATGCCTCTGAACTTAGTGAGCCCTTGGTGTGACCTTGAATGCTTAAATGCTGATTTTGACACATCCTCAGGAAAACGAAGTAGCTAAAGGCAGGGACTCAAACCCTGACTGCTTAGGTTTAAATCCAGCTCTGTGACACTGGATCGTTTATTTAACCTCTGCAAACTTCATGTGTAAAGTAAAGGTAATCCACTGGACCTTCCTCATTGGTCATGAAGATTAAATGAGGTATTACATGTAAGGTGCGTAGAACAGCTCCCGGCATTTCATAAGAGCTTTGTAAGGATTAACTACTATTATTACCATTTTCATCACCATCACCACCATTTCTGAGTGTTGAATATGTACCAGCCACTAAGCTAAGCACATACACACGTTAGCTCATTTCACTACCCTTTGGAAGAGGTGTAATGCTTCAGTTATGCCTCAGTCAAAGAAACGGACATCGGGAGAGGTTAATTAAGCTGCACCGGGATTAATTAATTAATTCGGGAAGTCGGGATTTGGAGCCAAGTCTCCCTAACTCCACAGTCTGTGTTGTTATCACCCCTGGCCATGTTCCGTAAAAACAGCTATGTTACAGAGTACTTCCTGCCCACGGGGTAGGATGCGGAGCATTCTATGTGCCTTACCTTGTTTAATTTTCATAATCCCATGAAGGAGATACTCTTCTTATCCCCGGTATACAGATGAGGAAAGCAAGGTTCAGAGAAGCTAAGCAGCCTCCACACATTTTTACAGCAAAGAATTTAAGTCCAGGCTGCCTGACTCTTAAAATCCATTCTAGTATCTATTGAGTTTGACTGCCAAACAAGTGAGCAAGATGCTGCTCCTGGGAGGTTGGTAACAGCCATTGGTGATCTCGAGTCCTGATAGCCACTGTAACCCGGGAGGACACAGTTTGCCCGATCAGCCCCATTTCCTGAGCTGTCGTTAGGGGCAATTTCCACTTTCTCTGATGCTTCACTTTCCTGCAATTTCTGTAAGCTGTTGATTTGCTCAGATTAAGACAAGCGCCTGCGTATTTCACATATTAGTTTATTGTACGTCCTGCAAGAATATGGAGGAATCGTAGATAGTCCAGAAGGAGGCGCTGAGGTATTGTGCAAAAAGCCTTTGCCGTGAGTCTCCCAGTAGACCCCCAGACTGCATTTTCTTGACCAAACCCCTAAGGTTGTGTGACTGCAACATTCCAGATGTGCATTTTAGTCTCAGGTCATGAGAGGGCAACTTGCTTGGTGAGTAGTGGTCTGGCAGAACGCATTCATCGGCCTGGAAATCAGGGATTCTTAACCAGTCATGCATGGCTGGCCTTCAGAGGTGCTGAGAACATTCTTTATATTTGTATGCATTTTCCTAGACAGTGAGCCCTTAACTTTTACAATATTCTCAAAGGAGTACATAACTCCAAAGCCAGTTCAAAAACTACAGTTCTAGATTTAAAAATCACTAAGGAAGGAAGCTTCAAAAAACAAAACTAAACCAAAAAACCCTTATTCCTTTTTTAATGAAAAGGGCAATGCTCCCTGGAGGCAGAAATGTACCTTCCTTTTGCATCAATGATTTATGCTATAATGAATAAGTGTTCTCTTTGTTCTCTATTCTGGAAAGAGAGAGAGAGAGAGAGTGTGTGTGTGTGTGTGTGACAAAGAGACAGAGCACTATGTGCCAGGTACTGCCCTAGAGATAGGTTCCTTCATATCATTCTCTCAAACCTCACAATATCTGTTTTAGGTAGACACCAATATGAGCTCTATTTTATAAGGAAATTGAATCTTACAGAGGCACAGAAACTTGCCCAAGGTCGGTTAGTAAGTCTGTCTGAATCCTAAGATGTCTTACATAGATTTGTAAACCAAAATATAGGACAAATCATAGAAAATAATGTTCAAATAATATACTTCATTTTTAAAATATTTCTCTTTTTTTAAGATTTCTTTTTTAAGGGAGAAAAAAATTTTGGGAAAAAATTTCTCCGCTCATCCTAATTTTTCTAGAAAGTCTATGCCAGATTTTCTTTTCTCTTTTTTCTCCCCTTTTCCCAAAATAATTTTTAGTTGTTATTATAAATAAGACTTTGCTGAGGACTGTCCGGTGGGACTCTGATCTTATGGCTGCACTTGTGTTATGGGGTTGTGTGAAGATGAGCGAGAAAGGGAACCTGCCAGGAAGGGGCTAAAAATGAACAGATGCAGTGACTCTTGCAGTGACCATCTGTTCATCTTCTCAGAGAGGCAGGTACTAACTAGGGCCACCAGGCAGAGGAAAGAGCTATTTCTGATGATGAGAAATTAAAAGCATTGAATTAAAATTTACCCCAGGTGAATTTTCTCAGTCAGACACCGAGAGAGTATTCATGCCCAGATGTTACAAAAAACCATTTCACTGGAGTCAGTGTTTGATCAGAAGTTCAAAGGACTAATTCACCTTCTACTCCGTTTCTTAAGTCGTTTGCCCCCCACATTAAGTCAGAGTGAGCAGTCTCTAGGATATGTGTAATATAAATGCATCTTGCCTACACTCCAGATACAACTTCACAGGGGACAGCAGTCCATTCCTGTGCTTGTTCCAACCCGCACCCTGTCCACTGAGCCAGTCCTGACTTATCCTTCAAGATTAGACTCCTGGGGCGCCTGGGTGGCTCAGTTGGTTAAGCGACTGCCTTCGGCTCAGGTCATGATCCTGGAGTCCCGGGATCGAGTCCCGCATCGGGCTCCCTGCTCGGTGGGGAGCCTGCTTCTCCCTCTGACCCTCCCCCACTCATGTACACTCTCTCTCTCTCTCTTTCTCGCTCTCTCAAAATAAATAAATAAATCTTAAAAAAAAAAAAGAAGATTAGACTCCTGTCACTATCTCTGGAAACCCTTTCCTGACCCCCACAGCTGCACTGGGGGCTGCTTCTCCTCCACGAGAGCCCCCTGGATGCCACTCTCATGGCCTTTGTCACACTGTCCTGTCAGTGTTAATTTTTTTATCTGTCTCCTTCACCAGATTCTAGGCTCTCTGAGGTCAGTTTCATGCTGGTACATAAAAGCTACTCAAAAATGCGCAAATTAACAACTTTGTATTTGTTTTTCCCCCACCCAAAAGTAATTACAAGGATTAGTGTTCTTAAGGTAGGACCAATTAAAGACACTTCTGACTATGTAGTAAAGGGAGGGGAGGGGTGCATTAACCTCCTGTCAAGACTAGTCAAGTGCCAAGAGGTGAAAACATCCTAAGGCGGTATACTAGTCATCTATTGCTATATAATAAATTACTCCACACTTCATGGATTATTTTTCATTGTTTCTGTGGTCAGGAATTTAGACAGGGCATAGCTTGTGTCTGCATGTGATGTCTGGGGCTCATTTACTTGTATGCTGGCTACTGGCTAGGGCTATCAGCCGGAACACCCCACAGATGGTCTTTCAATGTGACTTGAGCTTCCTTACAACATGGCGGCTGGCTTCCAAGGGGAAATAACCTGGACAGCAAGGGCCAAGGCAAGACCACTTTGTATTTATAACCTGACCTCAGAAATCACATAGCATCATCTGTGCCATATTCTATTGGTCGAAGCAGTTACAGGGGTCCTTCCCTGTTTAAGGTGGGGAACAAAGACTCTACCTCTCAGTGAAGGAGTGTCAACATCACATTGTAAGTAGAGCCTGTGGAATGGGATACATACCGGTGTGGCCATCTTTGAAAGATGGAATCTGCCACAAGCGGTCATGGGGAAAAGGCCAAAGTCCATATACTAGAACACATATAAGAACCCCTTATGTGAGAAAAGAGATATGAATGAAGGCAGATGGATTTCATGAAGGCAGTGAGTTTTTCCTTTGCTGCCAGAAGGCAGGTCATTATAACTCTGTCAGGAATGCAAATAGGAAAAGGAAGATTTAACACCTTGTGAGAGAGATCTGGAATGTTAGAGAGTCCTGTTTCCAATTAGCAGGTCTACATCATCTTCTTGCAAGGATGGGGCAGCTGTAGTTGCCAGAGAGACACATCTGTTGAGGTTGGCTATAGATATCATCAGCTCATCCCTGGCTCACTGTCATCCCAACACCACTCTTGTCATAGTCCCTCATTATTTCATTATCCATACTGATGATACTGACCTCTCAGCTTCTTCTTGACATCCTCTCTTCCAATGATCTTGTCCCCCAACTCAATCCCATGGTCATTGGGTCATACCCTTGACTTTGTCATCACCTCTTATTGTAGCCATCTATAATCCCTATTAAGATGTCTTTTTCAGCCCCAACAATTCTTTGATGTCGCACAAACCCATAGTCCCTTGATCCTACCACCCTTTCACTGCCCCTTGCCTGCTCACGAGCTCGCTCCCCACCTACTTAAATCAGAAGTCCATCATTAGAGTCACCCCTTTGCATGTGCTCTCCACTCCCTCATGCCCCTCCCTCTTCCGTGTATTCTCCTAACAAACCCAACCCGCCATGCCCTCCACAGCTGCCACCACACAGGGACCGGTCTCACTCTAAATTCATGACAGCACCCTCAGATGAGTCTGCCGTGGTGCCAGCAGTCAGGCTTTCCTTGAAATGGGGATGTAGAAATGCCACCTCAGGCTGCTCGCCTGCCCCAGAGCCGTAACCCTGTATCTCTGGGTCCGAGCCCACCATCTGCCAGGCATTATGGCATGCTGCACAGCCAGCCAGCCCGCAGGAGCATTACGAACTCCCCTTCAGAAAACAACTTCTCTCTGCGGACACCCCAGCTTTCTGATGGCCTCAAAACCGCAGCCTGGTAATGTGACACCCCCTCCGAGGGCACCCTTTCCATTTCCGCCTCACTTTCTGTACACTCAGCGTTGCCGAGAGAGCGATGTTGACATCTTCTCTTCTTAGCACCAAAGTTCAAAGTCACATATGCAGAGAGACCAAAATTAGAAGAACAACACATTGATTTTCCAAACTCTTTGAAAAATCAAGAACACTTGGAGGGTTGGCGGTAGAAGGTACCGTAACCAAGTCACTCCAGGGTGAGGAGCCTGGAGACTTTGACACTGTGAAGATGTGTCACCGTGGGCAAGTCCCTTTAGCTGTCTGGGTCCCAATCTTATCATCTGCAAAGCGAGGGGACTGGATGAGGTCATTCCTAAGGTACTTTCTAGATCTTTCATTCTGACTTTGCCACAGGATGTACCAACATGCACAGTTGTCCCTGTTTTTTCTGCCTCTACTTCATACATACGTCAGTTTTTCAATCAAGTAAAGGCTCGCTCACTTCATGCTCAGAGGGTACAAAGGTAAAAAGGACACAATCCCTGCCCTCTAGGAGCTTGATATAGTCCTATAATTATGCCTAATGTGATCAATGTTTTGAAGAAAGTATGTTCAAGGTGTGGTAGGAACCAAGTAGAAAAGGAGATTAGTTCTAGTTGTGGTGGCTACAGTCCTTCACAGAGGAAATGACATTGGAGAGTATTCTTTTTTTTTTTTTTTAAAGATTTTATTTATTTGACAGAGAGAGACACAGCGAGAGAGGGAACACAAGCAGGGGGAGTGGGAGAGGGAGAAGCAGGCTTCCCGCGGAGCAGGGAGCCCGATGCGGGGCTCGATCCCAGGACCCAGGGATCATGACCCGAGCCGAAGGCAGACGCTCAACGACTGAGCCGCCCAGGTGCCCCTGGAAAGTAAGTATTCTTAAACAACGTTGCCAGGGTGTGGTGGAGGTAGGCACAGAGAGGACATTCCAGTTATGAGAAAGGGCCCAAAGACATAGTGAATCTGGGGGACCAATTCCAAGTTTTCCATCTGCCCGATGATTAGGTACATGTGTCAGAGCATGAGGCTGGAACAAGGTAGATTGGAACCGTCTCTCTTTTTTTCTTCTCATTTAGCTAACATCTCATTTTGGAATTATCCCAAGTTTCTCATTTTTAAGTCAGGGCTTCTCTGCCATTCTGAAGTCTTACCCCCTCTAGGCTCTCCTTTGTGTTACATATGTTATCCTGAAATTTGGCCTGTTTATTTATGCAACCCTCCAGAAACCGTTTATCATTTATCAAATATTTCCATGTAATGTATAAGGCAGCAAATAATAGCTTCATTTTACAAAGAGAAAAGTTAACATAAACCTTGATTTGTAGATTGCTCAGGATCAGGTAAACAGACCTGAAATATGCCCTGGCTCCCTCCTTCATGAAAATTCCATGACTTTCTTTTTACCTTAAAGTCAAGAGAAACAAGTAATCTTGACTGACTTGTGCAATATCACATTGGAACTGTCATAAGGGTCAGATTTTGAGTCAAGCATGACTTGAAGGAACTAAATATTGTGAATACCATATAAGGTTAGGGAAAAAAGCATAACATAAACTGATACTCAGAATATGGGTTGGTAAGACAAAAATCTTCTTAAGCCCATGAAAATAGCTGCTGCTTTTTCCCAGACTAATTGTTTCATAAGGAAACATTTTACCTTTTTATAAATCAGTGTGGGAGGTGCTTGGTCACCCAGACTTCACAAGACAGTAGCACCCAGGTGATCATTACCATCCAGGATTTGGCCTTTGGCCTGAGGGACCCAAAAACTTCAACTCTTCATTCTCCTAGAACTGATCAGGTTTTAGAGGGCTGACTCTGAATTCAGAGGTGGATGTTTATAAAGCAAGCTCCTTATATTGTGTCTCTAGCACCATCTACTGGGAAACAAGAGTGCCTTTATTAGGATTCTTAACAGTTGAAAGCATCAGAAACCCAAGTCAGGTAGCAAAGAGAAAGGAGAAAGGGTAAGAAAGGAAAAGCTTAGCAGATTCTGAGGAACAGAGGATTAAGTATATTATATTGAAGTTACTTATATGTAGATGTAACCACTAAAACAAAATTACAAACTTTCAAACTTATAAGGCACACACACACACACACACAGACCATATAGTAAAAGATTTTAAAAAGCAAGCAACAACAAAAATTCATAAACACAGAAAGCACACCATAAAATGTAATGACAGAGCTAAGAATACTTAAAACATACATATGTCATAGTAATGCCATAAAATACCTCTATGAAACAAAGTCTCTCAGATTGAATCACAAAGCAAAACCCATCAGAATGCTGTGTGCAACCAAGTCTTACAGAAAGGTTAAAAATATGAGATTTCAAAGCAAACCAAGCAAATGAAAGCCCAAGTGGCAGGAGTCTCAATCTTGATATCAGTAAAGGCTGATTTCAGGACAGAAAACATTAGATTACATAAAGGAGGGTACCCTGTAATGATAAAGGATGCAATTTACAGTGAGAGTTCACCATATCAGAGAGCATAAAGAAAACTTCAGGTAGTTTCACAAAATAGGAGTAAGACAGCCAATACTGACCTAGAAATGTTTTAACTCTTAATAATTCTTGGATCAAAAGGGAATTCAAACCCCAAAACTAGTAACATCTAGAAAATAGGTAAATAATATATAATTACATATAATGGAAATATATACATAATACATATTGGAACATATAATAAATGGAAATATGATGTTACAATTATATATAACAGAAATTCCTATATGTGTTATAAAGCCTATTGCTCAGAAGAACATTGTAGCACTACTTATATTAATCCAAAAAAATGTGAAAATAAATTAATTAGGCATCTAATGCAAGATATTTGAAAAATAACAAAATAAACCCAAGAAAACAAAAGAAAAATTAATACAAATAAAAGCAGAAGTTATTATTTTGAAAAGAGGAGGAAAAATGTAGTACTAATACATAAATCCAAGAGCTGCTTCATTGGAGGGGGGAAAAATAAAATAGATAAAGCATTAGCTAACCTATTCAATGCACAAAGTTAGAAATGAGCACAGGCCAATAACCACAGACAGATGAAATTGAAAGAATCATAAGTTACTGTCTTCCTCAACTCTACAAATAAGTGAGAGTAATATAGACGGAATGCACCTGTTTCTAGAAAAATGTAAATTTGCAATTATGACACCAGAAAAGAAATTTTAAATTGACAGATTATCATAGAAAAAATAGAAATATGAGTGCATATAGAGTTGTCCAATGAAATACATAGGAATAAATTTAGGAACAACCTCCAAGACAAATTGAATAAAAAGATCAAGGTGGAAATAGGCTCTATCTTTGTGTGTGTGTGCATGGGTCTGCGTTAACATACTTCGATATCCTTGTAACATCTCTGGAAGGTTGGGTCAGGAACAAGCAACAGCGGTTGCTTCTGTTGAAGGAAATTGGATCTGTGGGGAACAAAGATGAGAGAGATTGTTTTGATTTATAGTATTTTGTATCTTTTACATTTGTTACCTTTTAAATTGTTTACATGTGGGCACCTGGGTGGCTCAGTCAGTTGAGTGTCTGCCTTTGGCTCAGGTCGTGATCCTGGGGTCCCAGGATGGAGTCCTGCCTCGGGCTCCCCAGGAGAAGCAGAGGGAGTCTGCTTCTCCCTCTGACTGTCGCCCCTCTCATGCTCTCTCTCTCGCACTCTCTCTCATATAAGTAAAACCTTTTTTAAATAAATAAATAATAAATAAATTGATTACATGTGCAAATATTACCCATTCAAAAATTCTTTTTCGTACAAGCAGAACCGGGCAAAGGAAATAGATGGTTTTTAAGGGGTGTTTTCAAAAAGAATGCAACTTAATTTTTCCTAGAGCTGACTCTGGTAAGAGAAGGATTCTTCTGTGTGCTTCCCAAACTCCTTTGGTCAAATAGTGGGCATCGGATGCTAGGATGGTATTGGCCAGGCCTCTGGGTCCCCCTTGGGTGCTTTGGACCTCAGGCATCCCCGCAGCTCTGTGTGAACTCACAGACTCTAGTCCTCACATACTAGGAAGACCATGTTTCTGAACAGGAGCTCCGAGTTTAAGAAAAGGATGCCATCTTTCGCCCAAAGATAGGAGATTCGTGTTTCCTCTTAGTATTTAGGAACACACAAAAGCAGAACTCAACGTTTTGAACAGCTAAAGTTGGTTCTCCCTTTACTTGTTTAAATCTTTTAGTGGTAAGGTACAAGTTCCTGATTTTTCTCAGCCTCCTAAGATTTCAGACCCACTTTGCATGCTACCTCTCTCTCCTCTAAAAATAGCACAGAAACCAAGTTCCTACAACATCTCCATCTGACCACATGAAAGGCAAAAGTAGTTTTTTTTTTCTTTTAATATTTATTTATTTACTTATTTATTTGACAGAGAGAGACACAGCAGGAGCAGGAACACAAGCAGGGGGAGTGGGAGAGGGAGAAGCAGGCTTCCCGCGGAGCAGGGAGCCCGATGCGGGGCTCGATCCCAGGACCCCGGGATCATGACCTGAGCCGAAGGCAGACGCTTAACAACTGAGCCACCCAGACGCCCCAGCAAAAGTAGTTCTAACCCTAAAAGAGTATGTTAACTAACTAGTATTTGTGTCCACGTTTAAATATGTGACACTATTCTAGGACAAAGACTTTTAAAGAAAATAAACTGGGCTTCCGGTTATGGAATGAATAAGTCGCAGGAATAAAAGGCACAGCACAAGGAATATAGTCAGTGGTACTGTAAGAGTTGCCTGGTGATAGACGGGGGTCCCACTCATGGAGAGCACAGCATAATGTAGAGAGAAGCTGAATCACTACGTTGCACACCTAAAACTAATGCAATATTGTGTGTTAACTATGCTCAAATTAGAAAAAAAAAATTTTTTTTTTAAAATAAAGACAGAAACTAAACTGGATCATGGTGTAAAGCTCTGAAGTAGAATCCCTCTCCTCTTTCAAGAAAGCCTGGCCAGAGTGCTCCAGCCTGCTGCCTTTTTTTTTTTTTTAAAGATTTTATTTATTTATTTGACAGAGAGATAGAGAGAGAACACAAGTAGGCAGAGGGAGAGGAAGAAGCAGGTTCCCCGCAGAGCAGGGAGCCCCGATGCGGGACTCGATCCCAGGACCCTGGGATCATGACCTGAGCCGAAGGCAGCCGCTTAACCGACTGAGCCACCCAGGTGCCCCCCTGCTGCCTTTTTATCTGCCTCTTCCCACCAGGAGAAGTTGCTCCAGTACAAGGAACTGCCTTTGACCTGCGGAAGCCAGTCGAGCTTGGAAAACACCTGCAGGACTTCCATATCAATGGCTTCGACCACAATTTCTGTCTGAAGGGATCTAAAGAAAAGCACTTTTGTGCACGGTAGGCCCTTTTCACTTGCTGCCTCTGTGGGGAAGAAGAGATGCCACGTCCTATATGAGGAGCTTTTTCTCTGGCCGGATCAGTAGCATTTACTCTGCTGCAGGGACCGCATACACATCCCCTGACTTTTCAAAGCTCCTCTTCCAGGGAGCCGGAGCTGCTCCCCCTCCTGCATCAGGCCATTAGCCCTGGGCTCCCACCTGGCAGCCTGTTTCTCTTCGCTGCCTCTCTCCCCATCTGTGCCTGTTCTTTAAGGCCCACTGGTTTTAGAAGGCCTGATTCCTCCGGACTGAAGTCACCTCTGCTTTACTTGAACTTCTGTTCAAGCCCTTTGTACTTTGTTCACATGTGATTCGTGCCCTGTCTAGTTCCATGGAGCGTCAGAGGCTGCCCTTCTCCCCAGAGCACCCACCACCAGCACCACCAGCACCACCAGCAGCCTTGTTTCAGCGGCATTTGTGTGCACTCTCCCTCCTCCTCACTAAATTCTGACTCCTCGCACCATCTCGTCTCCCTGAGTCCCCCCTCCCCGCCCTAGTGCCTAACACCGTGCTTGGCACCAGCAAATAATGTCTGTAGAATAAATGGATTTGAAATAAAGCAGAGAAAGTGATTCAAACTCCAAGAGAAACTTCAAAAGCCTTCTCTCCCTCAGAGCCCCAGTCCCTGTGTTCTTCCAGCTGGATTCTGCCATTCTCCTCTTGCCTAGTGCTCACATTTCTCTCTCTCCTGCACCCACCTCAAGGAGACTCTCTGGCCTCTCTCCACTCTTCAAATCCTGGCCCTCCTCTTCCCAAACATCTTTCCCTGAACCTCTTCGTGGACCATACACTGCTGGGATGTTTTACCTCTCAGTAAGAGGGGAAGACTGAGGCTTTTCTTTATCCATATCCCTTCAACACCAAGTATGGGAGTGGGTAGGTACTCTCAGCTCTGTAGAGGCCTGGGTTTTTTTTGGGGGGGGGATTTGTTTGTTTTTTTTTAAAGGAAACAGTGAATCTAGCAAAAACTGACAGTACATCTGTTCTCAGGGGACATCTGACTAAAAAGCGCCACCTGCTCGAGCCCCAGGGAAGGGGGATGGTTTAATTTAGAGAAGCATCTCTTCTCTTTCAAGACATAGCTGGTGGCTTTGCCAGGCCAAGCAGAGAGCTCCAACTCTTTATGAGAAAGACTCTCAGCCCCTCCAGAACCTGAAAACTGTGTCTCTTCAACCTGGCTGCCCCTGAGACACACACACACACCTGGGGTGAGCCTTCCTCAGAGAAGCCAAGATCACAGGGAGAAGTGGCCATTGGAGGATCCTCAGAACCACCTGCTCACGCCTCACCCAGGAGACTATGAGAATTTCCCATCATGCTCTTCTCATCTTTGTCTCCTTGTATCTGTCCCTGCTCTGTGGCTGGGCCTGCTTACTGGCTCAGAGGCTGCTTCCCAGCTTCGCCCGGTCCCTGCCGGCCTCTGCATCCCGTACCGATGTACCGATGTGGTCTGCTTTACCCCCAGGGTCCGGCATGCTGGAAGCGGGCGGCTACTGGAAGTGTACACAACCCAGCCTGGGGTCCAGTTTTACACAGGCAACTTCCTGGATGGCGCTCTGAAGGGCAAGGGTGGAGCAATCTATCCCAAGCACTCTGGTTTCTGCCTCGAGACCCAGAACTGGCCTGATGCCGTCAATCAGGTAAAGCTCCAGCCCGGCTTCTCAGTGGTGTTGTGCCCAAGGTCACACTGTATGACAGAGGTCACGACACTCAGGTCTGTGTGAATCACAAGTCCACAGGGTTCTCTTCTCCCAGTCATGATAAGGAAACCGTTAGCCAAGTTACTAACATAGCATTTATGTATTTTTTTAATCTATTTTGTGCCTTCAAAGCCTTTATTCAGTTCAATGTTGCCCCTTATCAATACCTGCTCATCTTCTGCAACCATACTTTTTTGAGGGGTGGGGTGCAGAAGGGGAGGGAGAAGGGGAATCCTAAGCAGCACGGAGCCCGACACAGGGCTCGATCTCACAACCCTGGAATCATGACCTGAGACAAAACCGAGAGTCAGACACCTAACTGACTGAGCCACCCAGGCGCCCCCTGCAACCACACTTTTAAAATGATCCCATCTTCTCTTCCTATTTGCTTACTGATGACTTCTTTTTCTAGCTGCTGCCTAGAGTAGTGCTGCCCAAAGCACCAGCTCTGCAGCTTGCACTGGAATGTAAATTGATACACGGCCTCCTTCATCGGGAAAGTCCTGCTGTGACAACGTGCTCAGTGACGTGGCTCGAGTTCTCTCTCAGTGCAAACCAATAGTAAACACTTGTTACCCTGGCAGCTGGTTCTAGAGACCAGTCCAGAGCCATCCTGAATGGTGAAGGGTGCAGCTGGGCTGGCAAGTGTAACCTGTCCTCTTTTTCCCTTCACAGCCCCACTTCCCTCCTGTGCTGCTGAGGCCTGGGGACGAGTATGACCACACCACTTGGTTCAAGTTTTCTGTGGCTTGAGGAAGTGTGAAGACGTGACCTCTTCCAGGGCCAGGCTGGGAGCCCCTTCAGCAGCCTGTCTCCTGCCCAGAGAGGCGACAGAGGCTTTTCAAGTGATCCTGTGATGAAAGCCATGTGAAGGGTAGCTTCATAGTAGTGAGTCTGAGTATCGATTTTCTTTCCCAGTGACTGGCTCCAGGTCAGCTCTAATGAGCAGCTCTCCGCTCTGTGTAGTTAAGAGGACCCACCCGCTAATATCATCACCGAAGCCCGACCCTAGCCCAGAAGGGGTGTCCACGCCCCTTGTACTGTGTTGGCTCCGTCTCTCCACCCTACCTTTCTCTCATTCTACTTTCTTTCCTTTTCCGGTCCTCCTCCTCTGCCTCCTCAAACCACCTCGCCCCTCCTGTGCAGCACTTCGGATTCAGTCGCATTAGCTCCTGCACCATGCTGGCGGATGGACCAGTCTGCCTTGAGAAGGCAGGAGATGACAGAGGGAGGGAGCCGGGGCTTCAGGAGGGTAAATGACCCTCATAAAAACACACGGCTGGGGACGATTTTAGCCAGGACTTGACATCAGGTCATGCACATTCGATCCCCTTCTTTGCTTCCATTTCAGTCTGCCAGGACATTCGCGGGGTCACTGATGGGGCAAGCGGGGGTCTGACCCTCCTCTCTTTGGGCCAGCCTTTCTTCCCAGATTCACGTTTATATGAGTCTGAGTTTGAGTTTAGCTGTCTTCAAGATGTCACTTAAAGGGCCAGGTCAAAATATCCAGAAAGAATCTGTGATTTTGATTTTCTGCCTTTGGGGTTGAGAAAGTCCCAGCCCAGCCAAGGCATGGGAAGCCAGCAAGCCACCGGAGACCGGAGCTGTGTTAGTGTGGAGACAGGGCCTCACCCGAGGGCTGCACATTGCACCTGGAGCAAAACGTCGTGTTATGTAGATGAGCCCGGGGCTCCCCCCTTTCCTGAACAATTGAATTACCAGCTATGGGTTTGGGTTGGTGGTTGGTTTAGGTTTTTAAAGGAATGTACCTTTCACTTTTGTATACTAGCAGCCCGTTGAAATAAAACCAAAAGCTGCACCTTCGGAAGACTCCCCGTGTCTTCGCTCATTTTTAAATCTGTCAGACACGGACTTTTGGGAAATTGACCGAGTATATGGTGTGTTCTGGGTTCCACTGTGCTTTCCAGTCCAAGCACCAGCATCTTCCTAGAAGAAAGCCACCCAACTGGCCACCTGTTGAGCTTCCCATACTCCCTCTTTCTTAGCAACAACAATAAATCAAGAATAGTGATCATTTTTTAATTCATGTCCTCATGGATTTTCCAGATACCTATTGTGTCCACAGTTCTCTGCTGAGTCTCTTAAGGAATTCAGGAAGTAATGTCTAAGATAGAGTGTATTCCCTCAGGGATCTGTCAGTCTCTCTGGGGAAGACAAGACTAATAGTGACAATAAGGTGATGTAGAATTGCACCAGGATGGACCAAACCCTGAGCACTAACTTTGCTACTGGCATTTACTACATGGGCAAACAATCTAATTTCACTTGGCCTCAATTTTTCTCACCTGTGAGGCAAAGGGATCAGACTTAAAATATCTGGAAGGTAAATCTATGTCTGCAGGGCTACAACGAAAACTGGCCACTAGTCAAATTCTTTTTGCACAGGCCCTCCCTATGCCGTAAGGAAGGACCTGAGAAGGTGGACAGCAAATGATTAAGCCAGCCAGAGCCTGAGGGCTAGGAGCTGTGGTCCGTTTCTCTTCCCGGTTGGGCTTGAGCAGGCGGTGGAGGCCTAACACATTACTATTTAGAGCTTCCGTCACACATCCTTCTTCTAGGGCCCTCTGGACAATTCTTACGCTGTTACCCTCTTGCCAGGATTCTCCTCCTTAATGGCTCATCTTCATTTTATTGATTGCCAAAAGTGTGATTGGAGAAATTATTTCATCTGACCCTTACAACCTGTTATGAGGGAGCAAAATCCTCATTAAAAACAAGAGGTCACTAGTTGGAGAAAGTAATAGTGGCAGATTTAGAACACAAACCCTTCAATAAGAAACCCAATGTTTAGGATGCCTGGGTGGCTCAGTCAGTTAATCATCTGCCTTCGGCTCAGGTCATGATCCCAGGATCCTGGGATCGAGTCCCATGTCGGGCTCTCTGCTCCGCGGGAAGCCTGCTTCTCCCTCTCCCTCTGCTTGCCGCTCCCCCTGCTTGTGCTCTCTCTGCCAAATAAATAAAAATCTTTAATAAAGAATAAAAATTTAAGTCTGCAAAGTGAGGGGGGAGACATATTTAAAAAAATATACTTCGGGGCACCTGGGTGGCTCAGTCGTTAAGCGTCTGCCTTCAGCTCAGGTCATAATCCCAGGGTCCTGGGATCGAGCCCCGCATCGGGCTCCCTGCTCCGCGGGAAGCCTGCTTCTCTCTCTCCCACTCCCCCTGCTTGTGTTTCCTCTTTCACTATCTCTGTCTGTCAAATAAATAAATAAAATCTTAAAATATATATATATATTTCAAATTTATAGAAAAGTTGCAACAACAGTAGAAAAATTTCCATACTCCCCTCACTCAGAGATCCCATTCAAATTTCAGCACCTGTCTCAACGTCCTTCTTGGCAAAAGGGTTCAAACCAGGAGCACAGATTGTACTTGTTTCTTCAGTTTCCTTCAATCCGGCACAATCCCTCAGTTCTCCCTTGACTTGACCTTTACGACTTTCATATTTTTGAGGGTTGCAGGAAAGCTATTTTATACAATGTGCTTCCATTAGGATTTGTCTGGTGTTTCTTCCTGATCAGATTGGTGTCCTACATCTTTCGCAGAAGTATCACTGAAATAATGCTGTTCTTCATGCTGCAGCCTCTCAGGTAATGCCAAGTTCCGGGTGTGGCCTCTCACCAGCTACCAATATATACTTTAGCCAAGGGGCCTCAGAAGTGAAATATTAAGCTAATTGCAACCTATCTACTAGTTTCATTAATTGTTCAATGCAGGGTTGTAATATTCTAGGTGCCAGAAATCATTCGGGAAACCCTAGAGAAGAAAGAAAAAGAATATTTTCTTTTTTTTTTTTTTAAAGATTTTATTTATTTATTCATGAGAGAGAGAGAGAGAGGCAGAGGGAGGAGCAGGCTCCCAAGGAGCAGGGAGTCCGATGCAGGACTCGATCCCAGGACCCTGAGATCATGACCCGAGCCGAAGGCAGACGCTCAACCATCTGAGCCACCCAGGTGCCCGAAAAAGAATATTTTCTTATTCAGAAGGAAACATAACAACTACAAATTAGTTCCCAATTTGGTGGCTTCTAGGTTTGACATTACATTTATTACCCAAGTATAGTTGACCCTTGAGCAATGCAGGGGTTCGGGACATCAACCCCCATGCAGTCAAAAATCCACGTATAACTTTTGACTCACCAAAACTTAACTACTAATAGCCTATTGTTGACCGAAAGCCGTACCATAACATATAAACAGTTGATTAACACATGTTTTGCATGTTACATGTATTATATATTATATTCTTACAGTAAAATAAGCTAGAGAAAAGAAAATGTTATTAAGAGAGTTGTAAGAGAAAATACATGTAAGGTACTGAACTGTAAAAAACCCACACATATGTGCACCTGTTCAAACCCATGTTGTTCAGCTGGACTTTGTTTTCCTCTGTTCTAAAGAATTGTCTTTAAAAAGAAAATAATTACAAAGAAAGAATAAAGTAACATATTCCACTCATTAAAAAAAATAATTAAGGGTGCCTGGGTGGCTCAGTTGGTTAAGCGACTGCCTTCGGCTCAGGTCATGATCCTGGAGTCCCGGGATTGAGTCCCATGTTGGGCTCCTTGCTTAGCAGGGGGTCTGCTTCTCCCTCTGACCCTCCCCCCTCTCATGCTCTCTCTCTCTCATTCTCTCTCTCAAATAAATAAATAAAATCTTTAAAAATAATAATAATAATTTAAAAAATTAAAAATAAATAGGGCACCTGGGTGGCTCAGTCAGTTGAACGTCTGACTCTTGATTTCGGCTCAGGTCATGATCTCAGGGTCGTGGGATCCAGCCCCACATCAGGCTCCTAACTTAGCGCAAAGTCTGGATATCCCTCTCCTTCTGCTTCTCCCCCAGTGTGCTCTCTCTCTTTAATATATAAGTAAATAAATCAAAACAAAAACAAAACAAATAAATAAGAGTTACTTAGCCCCAGTAAGGATATGCACCTTTGGGGCAGTTGGAGGAAGATACTGGTAATTAATTGTTTTTATGAAAGACAGTAAAAAGGCTAACTATATGTCAAACAACAAATTTGATGAGAGTAAAATCTTAGAGAAATTGATGTTTTGTGGTAGCAACCAATCTATCCCTTTTTATAAAATACACACATAAAAGAGAACTTTGATTTTCCTGAGAAAAGACCTTCTATATGAGACACGTAGAGTGTGACAACATGTAAGCTTGATTGTGGCATTTGACGACGAACTCACTGAAGGTGCCAGCAAGAAACAAAACCTTACAGTCTAATAACAGGACAATTGTAGCTCATGTGAGATGGTGAAGACAAACATGGTATTCAATATGAAAAACACCACACAACCACAGGCCTATGAAAATGCAAATATCCACTAAAATGCAACACAACCTACCCCACCCCCACAAGAATAAGTCTCCAGGCCTCCAGGACTCCATGCCTTCTTTACCATACACCCCCCTACCCACAACCAGACTAGTGCTATTATTCTGCGTTCTGACCCTTCACAGGTGAGCCTATCACTGACCTTAGATCAATGATCTATGGATTCCTGTTTCAAATTCTTAGAATATAAGTTCTTATCATTAGCTGTGGGATTTTCATTTTTCCAGTTCCCAGACATTTTGCCTAACCAGGTAAGATGTGATACTAAACAACTACACAGACATCGCTGTAAAGACCAAACTAAGATGGCATACTGTGGAGTTTGAACTGTTGTGACCGCTAGGTAACCAATGACCGTCTAATCTCAAAGGACTAAAGGAAGTTAGTGTCGATGAATACAAGGATAGTTCGTGAAGAGTAGAGCGTGAAAGAATACAGAACTACCAGCAGAAGACAGAAGGGAGACACAGCACATACCTCCTGTTCCTTAGCCAGTTCCCATTATCAGTCGTAACCATTTTAAACAATTGGATCACCAGTTTGCCGTGGGCTATTTAGATAATTTTGGTAGGAGTGCAATCCTTTTCCAATTGAGGCATTTATCTTTTTCAAGTTTCAACTTCTCCTCCAATTATTCAAAACATACTTCAAGTCTCAGATGCTTTGGGTAGCACTTCCACCTATAGCCCAGGAAGGAGGTCAGCAAATCCTCTCCTCAAAAAAGCAACTATTATGCTGAAAAAAAAAATTGACCAAACAACTTTGCTGCTCTGGAAACTGGCCAAAAGCATACAACAATCTGAGATGTGTTTATGTTTGGACAACTGCAGACTTTGTGCAGGGACCGTGGGAGACTGTGGCATTTTTGCCTGGAGCTGCTCCCACCCTCCTCCTCCCTCAGCTCAGTCACTGTGGAGGTTCTGCCAGAGCAAAAGAGAACGTGTGGGCCAGCAGGTTGCTGTGGCTGAAGGGGTTGTTCACTCAATTTGGAGTGATACCAATACCCAACATTTTTATCAATGATCTCATTGCTATGCAAGCAGGGACAGCTGACAGCTCTACTAGCCTGACCCTGCGTTCTGGTTGGAAAATGCAGATTTGGGGATGATCAGAGGCTGTGCACATGCATAGCAGAGACCAGGGAGGGTCCAAGCTGTACACTCCTGGCCAACTCTGAGGCTGCATGCACGTGCACAGGAAATTAAAAGGGGTTCAGCAAAAAGTAAAAGCCAGGACAGACTTGAAAACAGCCCAAACACTGAATTCACTCCCCATCTAAAACAGATCCATCAGCAAAGGGCAGAAATCTGACTGGTTGGGGTTTCTTAGCACCACTAAGCTATGCAGACACAGGGCAACCCCCTAGAAAGCTAAACTTAAAAATAAACACAAGAATGTTTTTATTTTTTAAAGATTGTATTTATTTATTTGACAGAGAGAGATGCAGCGAGAGAGGGAACATAAGCAGGGGGAGTGAGAGAGGGAGAAGCAGGCTTCCTGCGGAGCAGGGAGACCCATGTGGGGCTCGATCCCAGGACCCTGGGATCGTGACCTGAGCCAAAGGCAGACGCTTAAAGACTGAGCCACCCAGGCACCCCAAGAATGTTTTTAAAAATAACCGAAAAGTTGAATAGAGATAGATTATAAAAAAAGAACCAAGTGAAAATTGTAGGGTTGAAATGTACAATAACACATGAAATAACACTAGAGAAGCTAAGATTTGAGATGACAGGAGAAAAAAAATAAGTGAACCTGAAGATAAATCAATAGAAATCATCAATCTGAAAAATAGAGAAAACAGAACAGGGACACCTGGGTGGCTCAGTTGGTTAAACGTCTGCCTTCGGCTCAGGTCATGATCTCAGGGTCCCCGGATCGAGTCCCACGTGTCCGCTTCTCCCTCTCCCTCTGCCTGCCGCTCCCCCCTGCTTGTGTGCGCTCTCTCAAGTAAGTAAATAAGATCTTAAAAAAGAGGAAAACAGGGGTGCCTGGGTGGCTCAGTCGGTTAAGCGTCTGCCTTCAGCTCAGGTCATGATCCCAGGGTCCTGGGATCGAGCCCCACATCGGGCTCCCTGCTCAGCAGAGAGCCTGCTTCTCCTTCTCCCTCTGCCTGCCTCTCGGCCTACCTGTACTCTCTCTCTCTCTGTCAAATAAATAAAATATTTAAAAAAAAAAAAAAAAAAGGAAAACAGAACAGAACCTCGGAGACCTGTAAGACATCAAGCACATCAACACATGTGAGAGGGTCCAAAAAGGAGAGGACGCGCTCTGTCTCCACAGTGCCATGGCACCTGTGAAAAAGCTTATGGCGAAGTGGGGGCAAAAAAAAAGGAACCCTTGACCGCACCCCCTCTGTAGAGGATGGAATCATGGACGCTGCCAATTTTGAGCAGTTTCTGCAAGAGAGAAAGTCTCAGTGGAGTCTCAGTGGAGGGGTTGTAACCATCGAAAGGAGCAAGAGCAAGATTACTGTGACCTCTGAGGTGCCTTTTTCCAAAAGATATTTGAAATATCTCACCAAAAAATATTTGAAGAATAATAATCTATGTGATTGGTTACACATAGTTGCTAACAGCAAAGAGAGTTACAAATTGCATTACTTCCAGATTAACCAGGATGAGGAAGAGGAGGATTAAAACTCATTTATCTGGAATATTTTATAGGAGTTCTTGAATAAAACTTGAGAACCAAAAAACAAAACAAAACAAACAAAAAAACAAAACAAAAAGAAGAGGAAGCAGTCAGAAAAATATTTCAAAAAATAATGGCAAAAACTCTCAAATTTGACAAAAACCATTAATCGATACAACCAAGAAGCTCAAATAACTCCAACAAGAGAATACAAAAAGATCCCCACCTAGATACGTAATATTTAAACTACTGAATGCCAAAAAACAAAGACAATTTGAAAGCAAGAGAAAAAGGACTCATTACTACAGGGGACCACCAATACAATTAACATGTAACTTCTCATCTGAAACAGTGGAGTCCAGGAAGCAGCAGAATGACATAGTCAAAGTGCTTAAAAACCAAGGATTCCATATCCCCAAAACTACCATTCAAAAGCAAAGATGAAATGAAAACATTCCCAGATAAAGAATTAGAGAATTCATTGCTAGCAGACCTGCCTTGCCAGAAATACTAGAGGAAGTCCTTCATGCTAAAAGGAAATTAAGATGGCAACATGAATCCTTGGAAAGAAAGAAGAATATCAGATATAGTAAATTTATGGGTAACAAAAAGGGCCTGTGTATTTTCTCATCTCTTTTTTAAAAGACATAAGACTGTATATAAAGCAAAAATTATGACACTGTATCACTGAGTTTATAATACCTACAGCACATGGGAAGGAAATCCAGGAAAAGGAAATACATTGGAGCAAAATTTCTGTATTTTACCAGAATATTAATGTGAAGTAGATTGTGATAAATGAAGATATAACAACTAAGGAAATAACTCACAAATATAGTAAAAAATAAAATCAAGAGGAATTAAAATGATACACCAAAAAAACAATACAAAAGAAGGCAGGGACAAGAGGAAGAGGGGAAAGAAGACAGGAAACATATAGAAAACAACAAAAATGGGAAATACAAAAAAAAATGGGACTTGTAAATCCAACCGTATCAATGATTGTGTTAACTGTAGATGGCTTAAATACCCCAAAAGGCAGTTTTGTCAGACTGAAATTAAAAAGCAAGATATAGCAACTAACTATATGCACCAATAGGCTGAAACTAAGTGGATGGAAAAAATGTGCCATACAAAACAGTCATCAATAGAGAGCTGGAGGGGCGCCTGGGTGGCTCAGTTGGTTGGACGTCTGCCTTCAGCTCAGGTCATGGTCTTGGTGTCCTGGGTTTGAGCCCTGCGTCAGGCTCCCCACTTGGCAGGGAGTCTGCTTCTCCCTCTCCCTCTGCCTGCCATTCCCTCCTGCTTGTGCTCTCTTTCTGTGTCAAATATATAAATAAAATCTTAAAAAAAAAAATAGAGCTGGAGTGGCTATATTACTATCAGACAAAGTAGACTTTAAAACAAGAAATAGGGCGCCTGGGTGGCTCAGTTGGTTAAGCGACTGCCTTCGGCTCAGGTCATGATCCTGGAGTCCCGGGATCGAGTCCCGCATCGGGCTCCCTGCTCGGCAGGGGGTCTGCTTCTCCCTCTGACCCTCCCCCCCTCATGCTCTCTCTCTCTCTCTCATTCTCTCTCTCTCTCTCAAATAAATAAAATCTTTAAAAAATAAATAAATAAAAATAAAATAAAACAAGAAATATTCATAGAGACAAAAATACTTTATAATAAAAGCATCATACCAGAAAGATACAATTATAAATGTATGCATGCAGCTAGAAGAGCCGTAGATGCTTTGAAGCAATAATTGTGACTAGAGGCTACTCTTGGAGTCACCTCAGTGTTGGGTAAAACCAATAGTTCTAGTAAATACTGCTTCAAGTCTCCTGAACAGCATGTTAACTTTCTTTTAGACGAGTATTTCTCTGAGCACAGTGACCTCTGCTGGTATTTATATAAATTAAAATGCAGTTTCTACCATTTTCATAGAAAGGTTCTACCAGGGGCGCCTGGGTGGCTCGGATGGTTAAGCCTCTGCCTTCGGTTCAGGTCATGATCTCCAGGTCCTGGGATCGTGCCCCACACCGAGCCCCACATCAGGCTCCCAGCTCAGCAGGGAGTCTGCTCCTCCCTCTCCCTCTGCCTCTCCCCCGCTCATGCTATCTATTTGTCTCAAATGAATAAATTCTGAAAGAAAAGAAAAGAAAAGAAAAAGAAAGAAAGAAAGAAAGAAAGAAAGAAAGAAAGAAAGAAAGAAAGAAAGAAAGAAAGAAAGAAAGAGAAAGAAAAGAAAGAGAAAAAGAAAGAAAAGAAAGAAAGAAAGGAAAGAAAGAAAGAAAGAAAGAAAGAAAAGAAAGACAGAAAGAAAGACAGAAAGAAAGACAGAAAGAAAGACAGACAGAAAGAAAGAAAGAAAGAAAGAAAGAAAGAAAGAAAGAAAGAAAGAAAGAAAGAAAGAAAGAAAGAAAGAAAGAAAGAAAAAGGTTCCATTCCAGCATAAGGTCATTTGCTCAGAGAAAGGATCAGAGAAACATAAAGAATACATATTAGAACCTTCCTTTGAATCACATGAGTATTGCAAACTGTATTATAATAGTGATAAGCCAGGCCAATCCGTCCAGTAACTAGTGAACTAGGTGGGCCATTACTACCCCCAACTGCAATATTCTGGTTATGTATTAGAATCACCAGGAAGATTTTTAGAATATTAATGCTCAGGCATCACCCTCAGCAATTTTGACTTCATTGGAATGTTTCTAAGGCTTCTGGGTGATCCTAATATGTAACTAGGGAAAACCACCGCCCTAGAGTAAAAGCTTTCACTAATATTCTAAGTGCATAAATGTTTAGCTAGAATTTGCCCCGTAGCTTCATGAAGCACTTCCTCAAGAACGAGTCACAGAGAAACAACCTTCCCAGACCAACAGTGTGACTCGGTAAGACTGTTGCAGCCCTACCAGTAACAGCACCTAAGATTTTCAGAAAGAATTATATGGAAGATTGTGAACAGTTGAAGACAAATGTCTAAACCAGGGGTGGCAAACGTTTTCGGTAAATGGTTTTGTGATTTACAATCTGTCACAATTACTCAACTCTGCCACTGTAACACAAAAAGTCAAGAGATGATAGGTAAACAAATGAGCCTTGGCTGCGTTCCAGTAAAACTTTATGGATGCTGCAATTTGAATTTCATATAATTTTCATGTCATTAAGTATTATTACACTTTTAATTTTTTCAACCACATAAAAATGTAGAAACCATCTTAGCTCATTAGCTGTATGAAAACAGCAGTGGGCCAGATTTGGCCTGTGGGCCATCATTTCCTAAATCCTGGTCTAAACAGCCTGCACTCTGAAAGAATATAAACATTAAAGCATAGTATAACCATACTTAGTTAAAGAAGGCAGTATGTTCTTATTATAGGAGCCCAGGAACTCTGGTGATGGTTGTTTTGACAATGACTGAGATAAACTAGCCCATCTAACTTTACCTCTGCCATACATATTTTCTTTACAGCCAGATTTTTTATTCTTGGCATTGAACAGATTCATTTTCTATAATCCAGATTTCTTCAAGATATGCGACAACCCAAAATAAAAACTAACAGGTCTTCCTATAGGATCACATTCAGCCTCCTGCAAGCTTTGGTTACCGAGAACCACCCAGGGAATCTGCAGAGAACTGGATAGGATTATAGGATATAACCTTAGGCAGCTGATAGTCATATGAAATGGCTGCTGTTGGTCCAATGACGTTATGTTTCTCACATGGGATAGGCGGACTCATCTGGGCTCACCAGCTCTTGGAGTGGTAGGTAAGTCTCCACCCTTCTCAGAGAACTGTCTGCACAGAAATTTTCCACACCCTTTCTGAGGAGAACTCTTGGGAGTTTAAGCCAAATGAGAAAAAAAACCTTGCACTAGAGCTGCAGAGTGGAGCTGGACATTAACAGCGGCCTATGGATCCAGATCCTCTGCAGGCAGAGTCAGACAGGGTCAGAGGCAGTCTTAGAGGTAGCTGGAAGGAAATGGGAACTTTTCATTGAAATGGGGATTATAAAGGTCTCAGACAAGAGAGGAGGTTCCAATTTTATATGCTTGGTTTAATAGGTTAGAATTCATTCATTCATCTATTAACTAACTTTTCCTTCATCAAGTACTAGGCAGTGAGGAAATGGAATAAGGCCTGGTACATGCTGTCCCAATTAGACTTTTGGCAGCATACCTGCAGAAAAGTAAATAGGCAATTACAGTGTGAATAGGAATCCGACTATAGAAGTTCACAGTGTTGAGAGCAAGGGAACGTCAACCAGACTTTTGAATATGTGGAAACTTTCCAGAATAGGGGGAAAATATGCATTCTGCCACAATTAAAAAAAAACTATGCTGAGACACCATTTTCCAACTCAAGATTGGTAAAATTAACAAGTGACAGCCCACCATGTTACACAAGGTATACCACGTAGACAATAGGAGAGAAACAGACATATACCTAGTCACCAGGGCAAACTAACAATATCTAGCAAAAATATAAATGCACATATCCTTTGACCAGCAATTCAACTTCTAGGGATTATCCAAGATATGCAGGGTCACATGTAATGTATTGTGCAAGGTGACTGATTCACTACAGCATTGTTACAGTTAATTAGAAACAACCCTCCTATCAGATGATAAGAAACTGATTCAGTTCCTGTTAACTCCGCTCAAAAATGCTCAGTGGAAAAAAAGCAAGCACTCTCCAAAGTATACAAGGTCCTGTATGATCTATGTCCTACAGCCCTCTCCCTTCCTATGCCATCTTTTCCCGTTTCTCGCTTCTGTTCACTTCATAGTGGCCTCCTTACCCAACTGAAAACTCTTCAGGGCCTTCACAGTTACTGTGCCCTCTGCCCAGAGCTGATGTACCTTACTCCCTCACTTGCACAAATGTCACCATCAGAGGCCTTCCTTAGATACCCTTTACTCAACACCAACCAACTCCCTCTCTCTCCCCCAGCTTCATGGTTGTGCATATACGTTATTACCCACCTGTTTGTTCATTTGTCTCTCCAGAACTTAAGCTCCATGAAGACAGACTTTGTTCACCTGTTTTCCAAGGCTAGCAGTACCTGGCACATTGAAGGGGCACAAAAGTTACCTGCATAAATTATGCAATATCCAGGAACTAAATAGTATGCAACATAAAAAAAATGAGGACGTGCCATTTTTACCTACATAAAAGAACTCCAAAATGTTAAGTGAGAAAAACAAGGTCTACCTCTTTTGTGTTAAAAGGAAAAAGAAGAAAATATCTATGTATATTTCCTCAGGCTATATAATTGGTAACAGTGGTTACCTTTGGGGAGAGAACTGTGCTGCTGAGTTAGGGGTAGGGAGCCTTCTTACTGTACACACTTTGAATATATATTACCAAGTCAAAAAATGAAATAAAATGGAAAATAAGTTGGACCAATGGCCTATGGGAAAGGGAAAAAGCACTAGATCTGAGAACTGGCCTTGAGGGCGTTAACAGTTAATTGGCTACTGCCTTCCACATGCTTGTTATCCTTCTATCCAGCATCTTTTCTTCATTATGACTGGAAAGAAAATAGCCGAATTATTAGCAATGGCATAATCTACAATGGGTAGAATCATAGATTGTATTTTCTGATTTTCCCATATGGTTTTGTTTTAAAGGGGCCATAAGGTGCTTTATTGATTAGAAAAGTAAGGGCTTTGGGTGGCTGGGTGGCTCAGTCGGTTGAGCATCTGCCTTCGGCTCAGGTCATGATCCCAGGGTCCTGGGATCAAGCCCCGCATCAGGCTCCCTGCTCAGCGGAGAGCCTGCTTCTCCCTCTCCCTCTGCTGCTCTGTCTGCTTGTGCTGTCAAAATAAATAAAATCCTTAAAAAAAAAAAAAGTAAGGGCTTTGGAATGGTATGTAGGATTCAAACGTTTCCTACCTCCTAACAGGATAATAGTACAGTATTAATCTTTCTGAACCCATTTCCTCTTCTGCGAGATGGGGTTAACAGCACTATTGTTGTGGGCATTGACAAATGTCCTTTGGTATTTTTACTAGAATGGTAACAGGAAACCCCTAAGGTGTGGAAAAAGTAACCTATCTGGCTTTAAAGCTGCCTACTGGTGTTTCCCTGCCACCGTCCCTTGAGATAATTCTGGATAGAACAGCTTTAATACTACCATACCTTAAACCTAGGCACCTGCACCCATTTCTTTGGCTGTCACCAGTTTTCACCACCCTCCAAACACTCCAAGACCAGCCAGGCCCCTAGTATGTTACTTCGACTTTTACTCCATCATGTCTTTCCAGCTATGCAATTATTTACATCGAGGTTGTACAGCCCTCCCTTCCAAAGGCCTCCAAATAACGGCTGCTCAAGAAGAGCCAGATCTAATGAATTCTTTGCTATTACTCTTCACTCTGATTACTCCTTGTCAAGCTGTTAAGAGCTCCCACTTCCTTTTAATATTATCTTGGAAATCACCATGCTCTTTAGACTTCAAGATAGGCTACACAAAGGAGAAATCACAATCCCATACCATTCATTTAACCAATTCTCAGTTTGATGGTGTTTCCAAACTCCCTCAGATTTCCTTCATCCTCAGGAGGGAACATGGCAAGGTGGTAGGACCTCTTTCACTCAATACTTAGCCTAGCTCCAAGTCGAAAGGAAAACTATCACTGTGAAGTCAGGGGTATGCATTACCTAGCTTTCAACACCTCTCGGTAGGTGAGAGGACCAAAATAAGATTTTATGTCCGAAGTACTGTGTCTGATGTGTTTAATTAGCTACCAGGTAGTGCCAGGTTTAAAATTTAGAAGGAATGAGCCTAGACTAGCACTTATCCAGTCACATAAATTTAGCATTCCTAACATCTTTAACTGTAAACAAAAGTACACTGCATCAAAGTGTTATCATTTTAAGATGTATACTAATCACAGAAGTAGTTGCTGTCAAGCACGTGAAAGGTACTAACCTAGATACCCAGCATTCCCTTTCTCATTAAGGGCAAAACTTTCTGTGCTGGTTTCTTAAACCCATTTTTGCCCCTACCCTCCTCTATATCCTTCTCATCCTTTTGTACTAATCTCTAGGATGCTGCTAGCAATCCATCCCCAAGCTACATGTAATTCCTACTCTTGGCTCAGAACTCCCACTTCCAAAAATTGATATCAGGATTGTTTGTTCTCTGCAGATTTATTAAGTGAACTTATCTTTATATAATACAGAACAATTAAAGCTGACCAAGTGGAACAAATAGGCCTGCCAATTATACAGCTTTACACCATTATAATTCAGCCAGTTGTCAAAATTCTGAAAACAAAGCATCCAATCTTTCAACGCACTAGTGATCAGACCAAATGAAATTTGATGCAGACCAGTATTCTGCTTTTTTGCACCAATGCTAATGAATACCTGGTAAAAGCTTGACCAGAAAACTCAAAATTAACTACTATTGCCCTACTAAAGATAAAGTCTCAATAAAGAATCTACTGGCTATATTCTAAGATCTACCAGATGCTACCAAAACAACTACATAAGGTGTTGCTAAATGTAGGTGAGATTTACAAAACTGCTTTAGTCTCATTAACATTTCTGGTTGACATCTTTAATTACTTTTGCACCAGCCTGGCAAAATAAGATGTTGGTAGTCAGAAACTGAAAAACCT
This sequence comes from Mirounga leonina, assembly GCF_011800145.1. Lineage (NCBI taxonomy): Eukaryota > Metazoa > Chordata > Mammalia > Carnivora > Phocidae > Mirounga > Mirounga leonina. Next base: position 23,836,433 of record NW_023270305.1, read on the forward strand.
AGATTGGGAATTAACAGATCTCTGCTCAGAATATGGCAATCCATTTCAAGAGACAGATTACCCGGACTGGAAAATTTTGCAAAGCTGGTTTACATGAAGATGTTTTGTCCCAAATTCAGACAATTCCTCAAACATGCAAAAGTTGTGGTATAAAATGTTGAAAAAACAAAACAACATTGGGTAGAACTTAATAAAATCAGGAGTTCTAGTTTGACACCATCCCATCTAATAGCCTGAAAACCTCAGTTACTATACTTAACTAAATAGCCTTCAGAATCACTGGTCCCTCTAGGTTGACAGATTGAGATTAGAGCTTGGTATCTAATACCACCAACTCCAAAAGATTAACGTAGGAACTTGTCATACACACTTATGCTATTAAGGGGACTTGAGTTCTTATCTCACCCAAAGCTCTAAGGATAAAAACGAATTTTCAAAGTGTATGTATACTACAGCTAATGACGTTGACGACTCAACACCATTAAACTTTGAAATGTTAAGTCTGTATGAATATGGTTAATATCAAGGTCTACCCCTGAAGCTTAACAAACTGAATATTAATATTGAACACAAATCAGAAATCTAGTTAGAAACATTTTATTTAAATGTGCCAAATAAAAACCCACATTTTCAGACCATAGGATGTTAATACATTCAACAAAAATTTTATATTATCTTACTGCTGTGAATTTACAGAGTAACAATCCAGATCCATTTTGATTAGATGGTTGAAATACCCTTCCTAGGTTACACTTTGACACCACAAATCCCTTATAATAATGTAAACAAAATAACTTTTCCCTAAAAGGTGAACTTGAGAACTTCAGTCCACTCTTTCAGGACTTGCACTTCTTCGCGGACTTCCTGATGGGGAACGACTAAAAAAAAAAAAAAAAAAAATTTAAGTTCGGCACTGATTAGTACTTACTGAAATTTACTCTTCTCGTGTACATGTCAGGGCAAAACTCAGTTTCAATAAACTCAAAGGTGGCCAAAAGTACTTCATGGCAGAAAGCTAAAAATCAGAAGATTTACATACAAATCCTTTGTCCCCGCTTAAGATTAGGTTTAATAGCCACCTTGCTATAACTGCGAGAGAACTATTTGAATTCTGGGAGGTTTTTCCTTCATGTGGGTACTTCATTTACCTATCGTCTCATGTGGAGGAAAAAGGTTTCTTAACATGAAATTATACAGTTAAAGGTTCACAGCACTAAACATCTTAATAATCACCGTAACATTTTACGACTAAATATCTACCAAAAATACAAACTAATGTTGAAGTAGGAAAAGCAATCACCGAAGAAACCTAGTATACAGTAATATATATAGCACCAATTCTCCAAAGAGCTCAAAGCCTGCAAAGTAAGCAGTAAGCAAAACAAATTCTGCAGAGGCCACTTGACAGTTAAGATTTGGCAACAAATTATTTAGCTTACCTTCTTTTTGGAGATGGAGATCTGGACTTTGATCGGCTGTCAAAACATGAGAAATTCTATTAAGAAAAAGTACTAACCAATCCCTTTCTTATAATCACAGTATCATGAAATGAACCCCCAAAGTTGCCCTGAGCTTAAAATTAAAAGGTCAGGCCACAATTAAACTGAGAAAGAGCCTTGCAGTTTTTGCAAACAAAAGCCAATCTTCCAACAACTGTTCTTCATAAAATGAGTGAACTGCTTCACTGCATCACAATCTTTACATCTGCTTTAAGCACAATTATCTCAGAATGCTTCTCCATGAGCCCATCAGTTCTAACAAGGCCTCTTCATGTAACCCCAAAGCCAGAAACTTCTCACTACAGCTTGACATTTTCTTGTCCAGGAAGTCAGCCACAATAGGCCACGTATAAATGGAAGTTCTAAAGTTTGATTTACTAAGAAGGTACTGCGTTCCACTAACACCTAAGCTTAAAGTTAACACTTGAAATTTCAACAATTCAAAACACTTTGAACTCTTTGGATATTGGTGCCATATAACTAGAAGAGCATTCTTCAGATTTTTACCCTACCTGCTTCGTGGTCGTGAGAGAGACCTGGATCTTGATCTTGACCTCGACCGTGATCTTAATAAAAAGAAAAATAATTATACCAATTAGTTCATAGGAATAATCTCTTTAAACACCTACTGAGCACTTTTATTAGGTAAACTAAGAATAGAGAAACTAAAATTAAGCAAGACACAGGGTGCTTGGCTGACTCAGTAGGAAGTGTGTGTCTCTTGATCTCAGGGGTTAGGAGTTAAGAACCCACGCTGGGTGTAAAGATTAAAAAAATTGTGTTGTTTTTTACAAGATTTTATTATAAAATTGACAGAGAGAGACACAGTGAGAGAGGGAACACAAGCAGAGGGAGAAGCAGGCTTCCCACTGAGCAGGGAGCCGGATGCAGGGCTCGATCCCAGGACCCTGGGATCATGACCTGAGCCGAAGGCAGACATGTAACGATGAGCCACCCAGGTGCCCCTAAAAGTTTTTTAATGAAGTATTACCAAAAAAAAAAAACAAAAAACTAAGCAAGACACAACTCTTTTCTTCTATCGGCCTATGACTGGACAAACGACACTTTCAGTAAGAACCACCACTTCAATTACTTGGTTCTATCATACTCATTGATCTGGATTGATTGTCATAGTTCCTGAAGAGAGGTATGACATTATCTTCGAGCATACAGTATCCAAGAGAAATAAAAAATGGTTTTCATTTAAGACTACTATGGTTTGGTTTATTTTTATCTTAAAGAAATCAAAACAACATCACACAGACCCCTAAACAGAGATTTCAATTCTGCTGGTGGTAAGTGAGTAGAAAGTCACAACTGGGTCTTAAAGACTATTCTTAAGATCATTAACAAGCTTTCATAGTTCAGGACCATCAATTTGTCATACAAACTAAATCTGGCTCTAAAATACACAAATTGGTGTCCTGCAATGCACTCATCTAGAGAGTCCAAAGCTTTCTCAAGTGCATTAAAATTTTAGAATCCCTGCATTTAGAGATTTTGTGCTATTATTTAACTCCCAGTGGCATTCCCTACTAGTGACTCAACTGTAGTATTGCCAACTCTTCATTTTCTAGAATCTTAACCATTTCTACCACCTTTAAAAGACTTCTATAAAAGGAGTAAAAAAAAATAAGGTTCGTAGTTTGATTTTGAATTTCTTACATTTCAGTGTAAGTCTCTGGTTAAAAACAGCCTACATTCACCCACAGGTACACTACTACTGTAAACAACTTCCCATGGTCTCAAATTTATCCATCATTCAAAAAAGGAGAAATTTTTATGTTTCAACTTGCTTCTAAGTATCCTCCTCATTCTTTTTTTTTAAAGATTTTATTTATTTGAGAGAGAGTACACAAGAGGGGATAGGGTCAGAGGGAGAAACAGACTCCCCACTGAGCAGGGAGCCCAATGTGGGACTCGATCCTGGGACCCCAGGATCATGACCTGAACCAAAGGCAGTCGCTTAACCAACGAAGCCACCCAGGCACCCTATCCTACTCGTTCTAATGGGCCTCCTTATCAGAGATCCAGAAATTATCACCTTTTAAAGGTAGCATCATTTATCTAGACAGACATAATCTGACTAGAGTTCAATGTCTACCCGGAGTGTTCAATGGAATGACTTGAGGATTTGTGCTTTGGACCATCCTCTACCATAGCCTCTCAAGCCTTTAAAAATCTTTGATTGGGCTTTTCTTTATCTGTATAATTACGGTAATATCCATTTACAGGTCATGTAGAAATTCAACTTTTAGGTCTCAAAAAAATATTTTCTGAAGCAATCCATTTCAATTATGTCTTTAAGACACTCATTGTCTTAAAGTGCAGTCATTAAGACGTGACAATCCAAATACAAATAAGGGAAAAAAAGTGTTACATACTGGAAATACCTCGATCCTTTTATAGAACCAGACCTAGATCGTCTGAGTGAAGCTGATCTTGATCTACGAAGAGACACTGATCTTGATCGTCGTGGAGATGCTGATCTTGATCTAAAACATAAATCTAAGTTTAAGTCTTATGTCCAATTAGTTTATCACTTGTTAAAGCTTAAATTAAGCAGTATTTCTCACCTCCTTCCCCTGCTCCTGCTTCGTGAGCGAGAGTATCGCCTACCCCTGGACCTTGAATGTGATCTAGACCGTGACCTATTTTTTTAAGTTAGAAAAAAACAAAATGTTAGATGGTAACTCGTTTTTAGAGTTTGTGTGCCTCTGCTGAAATCAAATCTCAAAACTATTTAAATTTAGTGTCTCATTTGGAAATAAACTCTGGGCCTATTAGTTTTTTTTTTTTTTTTTTTTTTTTACTACCTAAAAAAAGATTTGTTAAAAGCTGAATTACATCTTAGAATTACATAATATAAAACACTGTAATGTGTATTTAAAATAAACCTTGCAAGTTTGCAGGTCGACCCTCTTTGGCCCATGGTCTAGTAGATCTAGACGATCTAGAAGTATCTATAGCCGATCGCTGCATCTAGATGTTTTCTTCAATCTAACGACGATCAAACTGACAGCCAAATGAGCCAGGTGAGGCTTGATTGACGCAAGAAGATTTTTCTAGTTGGGAATGTGGTCAATCTGGTGTTCCTCTTTCTAAACCGGAGGGGGCCCCAATTGTAAGCCAAATTTACTGTTACGGCGATCACCGTCTCAAATTTTCTGCCCTTTAAAGAATAAGGTGAAGCTAGGTGTAGATGACTCGAGGGGATCTGGCCTCTTATGCTGATCACCTCAAGGTCTAGGAGGATCTTAATTGTCGGATTTGCAAGGCGCCTCAGCATGATATCATAAGGCTCGTGACATTCTGAATCAAGGCGACTGACTCAAACGAAGAAACCTGAAAGGTTTTGACCAGGTTGATTATTAATATATTAACATTTGTTTAATTAAACAAAAATTGTAAAATACACCTGTACAATTAACATTCAAGTTTATAGAAAAATACTAGTTTCTGCCTTGCTAATAAAAAAATTACTTGATTAACTAGTATACCAACCATTCTCTTATTAAAATAAATACCTGCTTCTCCGCCGCCGGCTATAACGATGACAATCATAAGCATAATGTCCCTTTTCGCCACACTCATAGCATCTATCATTGGGATCAAAGGGACGTCGGGCGGGTGGTCTATCAAAACGAGATCTCCGAGGCATGCCTGTTGATAATTCAACTCTCACTCGGGAACCACAAATCACCCTATAAAAGAGAATCAACAAAATTCTAATGCTAAGAATACACATCACTTCTAGATTTAGAACTTTCCAACCACTCTTCTCCCTCACAAACTTCAGCTATCTTTATAAACCCTTCCAACTCCACCTTTGCGTCCCTTCATATCTTAAATATACAGAATTATGATTAGCTATTTAGTCTCCTCCAGACTACAGAATCCAAGCTTATCACCTAGCTCACTACCCAGCCCACAGGAATATTCTAATAGACGTCAATTTCACAACCACCATCTTACTTACTTCCCATCCAGGCCTCGCACTGCATCTTCTGCATCTCTAGGATCTTCAAATTCCACAAAGGCAAATCCTGGAGGATTTCTCGCAATCCACACAGTTCTTAAGGGACCATAATAACTGAAAGCCCTTTCTAACTCTCCTTTGCCGGCACCGGTTCCCAGATTACCAACATACACCTTGGTTTCTGTTTAAAAACGCAAATAGAACAATGCATGTTATGCAAAATTTGCCTAAGTCTGAGTGAATTCTGTGCCCCAAACAGGCCATCCTTAATCCTGTGCAAAGCACGTTTAATGCTTTATCAAACATTTACTTTAGCCTTAAAACCAGCAAAGCCCATCCATTTTGAAAAGCCAGGTGTATGACAAAGACTTTTACATTCTAATAAGGAAACGACCTCCAAAACAGAAGCACAGACACGTGGTAGGATATTCCGAGGCGTGGGGCGGGCTCCGCCCCGGCCCCGCCCCCGAGTCCCGGCGGCCCCGGGCGCGCGGGGAGCGCGCGGGCCGGCAGCGTCGGTAGCGGGCGGGCCCCGGCAGGGGCCGGACCGGGAGAGCGGGGCTGCGCCGGCTCTCGTCCTCCGCGGCAACCGCCCCAGGCGCAGGCTCGCCCAGACTCCAGCTCCCCGCCCCAGAGCCATAAACCGCGCTCGAAAGAGCTAAAAGAGAAAAGAAACCAGCCGCCAGACGAAAAGATTATGTCTCCATTCCCACTCCTCAACTCGACCGATTGTCTGACGAGAATGCGCAGCTCGAAGCTGCCACACTTTTGTTCAGTCTCAAATTCACCCCTGATTTTACGGCTGCGACCACATCTGTCTGCTAAAGTGGCGGGAAAGCGCCAAGGAAATGCGCCACCATGGTCGTCAATGTGCGCAAAATGGCAGCCGAGAGCGGGGGGGGGGGGGACGGGGGGGCAGGCGGGCGCCTCGAGGAAGGGCAACAGGGAAACAGTGATCGTGGGCTTGCCTCGGGCTGTGGTGGGAAACGAAATCGCCCAAGAATGAATACGGAACCCACCACAGACCTGCACCCGCCATCCCCCGGCTGCCCTCGATACCCCGCCCCCGCGGCCTCCGGCTTCGTACGGTGTGCGCCGAAGCCGCCATTACGCACGCGGAATAACCGTCTCCCAACCGCCGCGCCAAACCCCACGGCCTCGCAATACTCACTACATCCACAGCAACGTCCCTTACCGGGCCCTGGCCTCTTACCTCCTCCATACCGCCCGTAACGCGACATGATGATTGGCTCGCGAGCTCGCTTGTTGCAGCTCGCAGAGCCCAGGGAGCGAGGAATACAAAAGCTCCGAAACCTACTCAGCAGCCAACGGTCCCGGCGGCACTACGAGGAAGAGGCTGGGTTCGCGTTTATATATGCGGCGGCTGTGTCTCTCTGCGCATGCGTCATTTCGACGTTCTGCGCGGCACAAAGGAGCTGGGCGGAAACAGTGGGGAAGCGCCGCGGAGGGAACTGAAGAGGCTAAGACGCTAGGCGCGGGCGGAGGGATACGTTTCCATGGGAACGACAGACCTCGCCTGTAAACCTGTGGACTTCCCCGCGGTGTCCCGCCCCCTCCCCTCCCCCTTTTCCTGTACCCTCCTCATTTTCCTCCCCTTCTCCCTCCCCCCTTTCATTTCCCCCAATCTAGGGACCCTCAGCTCTAGTAATCTTACTACAGGTACATTAGACCGGCCTTATGAAAGGCTGTAAAATTTAACCGCTGATGTTGCAGCTGCCGCCGCCGTTCTGCTGGGGGACCCGGCCTAGACTGATACTCAGTCATCTTTGGGGCTCATCAGAGGTAATCGGGAGCTTGGCCAGGGTGAGCACTCCATGAACCCCGCCATTCTGAGTAGTGGTCACTGCACCCTGGGCCTCAAAAAGAGTGACGCCCCCAGGGACTGCACCGACCCTCCGGCCCCTTCAGAACCAATTTTCTCCAACACCGTACGAGTTCTTGGGGGACAAAGGAATAGAGTTTTGTTTCGTTTTCCGGTTATGAAATTGTGCAAAAACCCTAAATCCTTAAAGCATTCTAGCTAGTGGCAATGATGAAATTATTTGCATTTGAAGCACAGACTTACTTGAGCTTCCTTTCTAGTGCTTTCTGCTGTGTATGGTAGTAACACATCTCATCCACTAATAACTTATCCTGAGGACTGGGACTTTAAGTTGTCTTAGTAACAGCCTTGCAGCTCAGCCATTCTCTATATAAAATAAATGTAAACCTTTTCTTTAGATAGAATCGCTTTGAATTCAGTTTTGATTTTATTTTTTATTTTTATTAAGTATAGTTGACAAATGTTAGTTTCACATGTGCAACGTAGTGTTTCAATAATTCTTTACATTACTCTATGTTCACCATAAGTGTAGTCACCATCTGTCACCCATTCAACATTATTACAATATTATTGACTATATTTCCTATGCTATACTTTTCAGCTTTGATTTTATACACTGTATTTGCGAAACACGAAGTCTACAAATACAGATTTAACTTCTTTTTCACCAGCCACACATACAAAAAAAGACATTACACCATAAATACTTGGAATATATGAGTTGGAATTGTTGCACTTGAAAGGTGAAGTCCTTAGATATTTGTATCTCTCTGTTTCTCATCTGTAAACTGCACATGATGTATAGGTAGTTGGTGAAGTAGGAATCCTCTCTTGACAATGTTACAAATTCATACACATTTTTTTTCAGATTTATCAAATTATGGAATACATCCATTGCAAAAAAATTCTAGCAAGAAAATAGAAGTTCTATAGGATATGTTATATTTGTTCTCAGGTTTTTTTTTTTTAAGATTTTATTTATTTATTTGTCAGAGAGAGAGCACAAGCAGGGGGAGCCACAGGCAGAGGGAGAAGCAGGCTCCCCGCTGAGCAAGAAGCCCGATGTGGGACTTGATCCCAGGACTCTGGGATCATGACTTGAGCTGAATGCAGACACTTAACTGACTGAGCCACCCAGGCATCCCAGTTCTCCTTTTAGTTTTATTGATTTTTGTTTTCCACTTAACTGGGTTCTTCTCAAAGGATTAATTGATAAAGATCTTTTTTTTCTTTTTTTTATTCTTATGTTAATCCCCATACATTACATCATTAGTTTTAGATGAATGTTCCATGATTCATTGTTTGTGCATAACACCCAGTGCTCCATGCAGAATGTGCCCTCCTCAATACCCACCACCAGGCTAACCCATCCTCCCACCCCCCTCCCCTCTAGAACCCTCAGTTTGTTTTTCAGAGTCCATCGTCTGTTATGGTTCATCTACCCCTCCGATTTCCCCCGCTTCATTCTTCCCCTCCTGCTACCTTCTTCTTCTTCTTTTTTTTTTTTTTTTTAACATATATTGCATTATTTGTTTCAGAGGTACAGATCTGAGATTCAACAGTCTTGCACAATTCACAGCGCTTACCAGAGCACATACCCTCCCCAGTGTCTATCACCCAGTCACCCCATCCCTCCCACCCCACCCCCCACTCCAGCAACCCTCAGTTTGTTTCCTGCAATTAAGAATTCCTCGTATCAGTGAGATCATATGATACATGTCTTTCTCTGTTTGACTTATTGATAAAGATCTTTTTATATACTTCCTGGAAGACAGAGTATCAGTTCTGTAAAGGTTCACTAATTTGAGTTTCTTCTATTATGAGTTTATGGGGGCGCTTGAGTGGCTTGGTCTATTAAGCATCCAACTCTTGATTTCACCTCATGTCATGCTCTCAGAGTTGTGAGATCAAGCTCCACTTCAGGCTCCACACTGGGTGAGAAGCCTGCTTAAGATTCTCTCGCTCCCTCTACCCCTCCCTCCTCCTCTCAAAAAAAAACCCAAAAAAACACTTATGAAAAGTGTTGTTGCACAAAGCATAAATAATTTATTGAAAGATAGTACTTAGTATACTATTAGGCCTCAATAAATGTTTTTTGTCTTTGTATACAAAGTCTATTGTACTAAAGAGAATTTTGAAGGATGTAATACTGTAAAAAATATTAAAAGAAGCAGTTTTCCAACTTATAACAAACTGCTTTCAAGCACATTAAAGGAAAAGGGATAACCCCCGACTGGCTTGCCTACCTCTCTAGAGACAGGTGCTTTGATAAGCTAACTACAGGTTTTTATCTCTATTAGAGGAGGGCCAATTCTAGGCTGGTACCATGAAAAAACAATAGTTCCGCATGGTATTTCCATACACTATTCTACTGTACACTCTTTCTCTAAGAACACATAACGAATTCTTTTCACTAAATGTCAATCCAAATCAGGGAGATATTATTGTACAGAGTACTTTTATTCCCACTGATTCTTTTGAAATCAGTTTCAGCCACATAAATTTCTGCCTATAGCATTGAGTTAAATTAAGATCACCTCCCCAGATTGAAGTGGAATATAAAACTACTTAATTCAACGAATATTCTAAGATTTCCTAATATGAAATTTTTTTTTAAAGATTTTTAATTTATTTATTTGAGAGAGAGAGAGAGTGAGAGACAGAGCATGAGGGGAGAGAGGGTCAGAAGGAGAAGCAGACTCCCTGCTGAGCAGGGAGCCCGATGTGGGACTTGATCCCAGGACCCCGGGATCATGACCTGAGCCGAAGGCAGTCGCCTAACCAACTGAGCCACCCAGGCGCCCCTCCTAATATGAAATTTTTAAGTAATTATTGATATACTACTATTGTTAAATATTGATTTATTATTAGTTTAGGAGAGGGTGGGTTAATTCTTAATCCTTTTACAGCAGCTTTCAAAATTTATCTGCATTTCCTAGATTCAGTTTTTCCAGAGAAGCATTAAAGAAAAAGTTTACTCTCTTATTTTCTTCTCCATTGTAGTTTCACTTTTAAATCATTGTCACTATTTTAGCTTATATGTGAAAACCTTAAAACAAAAACAAATTTAGACCTTTTGCACATGTATCTATTTTTTTTTTTTAAGATTTTATTTATTTGTGAGAGAGAGAATGAGAGATAGAGAGCATGAGAGGGAGGAGGGTCAGAGGGAGAAGCAGACTCCCCGCCGAGCAGGGAGCCCGATGCAGGACTCGATCCCGGGACTCCAGGATCATGACCTGAGCTGAAGGCAGTCACTTAACCAACTGAGCCACCCAGGTGCCCCTGTATCTATTTTTAATGTAAAGAAATAGTCTGTACTTCTAAAAACTAGTCTTTTCATACGTATTTATATATCTGCTGTATATATATATGTATATGTACTGTGGGTCAGTCCAAACAGCTATATTCAACTACAATTTGCTTTTCTTTTTTCGACATTTCATAATCTTCAATTCCCTCTAGAATGCTCTTACAAAATTTTAGGAAGGAAAAATTCTCAGAATCATGTTTATAATTCTTTCATATTGTATAAAGAAATTAAGTTTTCATTAGCCAAGAACTGGACTATGATCAGTACTGAAGTGTGAAGATGGGGGTGAGGGAGCAACAGTGCCTCATTAAGAATGCCTGTGCCTTCACCAACCTCAAAGGGCGGAACTAGGAAGAGTGAAAATGTGATGCAAGAGTGAGCCACTGATACAAATACTACCTAAATGGGTGGTTTAGGAGTATAAAACAATCTAGGAAAAATGAGGCTTTCTGAGGAATACCTGATTGTATTAAAAAGTGTGGAACTGTAAAACCATCAAACCCCAGTTCAATTATGTTGTTCCTTATCTAAAGAAAGAGTATCAATGAAAGGGACTTGGTCAGCCTGTTGTCTTAACTAGAAAGAGCTAGACTGGCTTGGATAGAGTTTAGCAGTTCATTCAGCACTATCTTAGGAGAGAACCTATGTTATTAGCCAGCCCTCAGCTGTACTTAAAGATTACTGCTCAAGACCGTTGACTTCCCTTATTTGATGTTTTGGTACTGATCTTTTAGTCCCTGGAAATGAATATCCTCTACTGTAAATTAATAAAAATGATTTTTGTTTATGAATTCTTTCCTTAAAACAGGTGGTATATACTTTTAGGTAGGTATAGTATAGTATAGTATAATGATTAAGGTGGGTAGGTATAGTATAATGATTAAGAGCATAAGCTCATGGAGTGTGACAGTTGTGTTTGAAGCTTGGATCCACTATTTAATAGCTGCCTACCCTTGACCAAGTTGATAATCTCCTGGTACTTCAGCTTCCTCATCTGCAAAATGGGGTTTGCAAGACTACCCATCTTAGAGAGTTGTTGTTAGGATTAGATGAGGTAAATCAAGCAACCTAGACCTGGGTACATTGACAAAAGTGAAGCTTTGTTTCTGCAAAGCTGGGGACTAGACCCTGAAACACAGTAACTAGCCTTATGTGGCCACTCCTAAGACACCTTTGTCTCTTCACTCATTGACTTCTAAGTGAAATTGTCACTTTTCTTCTTTGACCCTATCCACACAGACAAAAACAATCTGACACTTATAAAAAGCAACAAGGCAGAAAAAGAAATTTTCTTCATGAAAAGTGAATCTACAGGAATCCCAAAATCAAATGCTGAAACCTTCTTTAAGGTTCTATGGCATTTGCCTATGGAATGGGGAGATACATGTTCATGAACAATGGGGAAGGTGTTGCTTTTTATGACAAAGTCTTTGAAGCTTTTTTTTTTTTTTTTGGAGAGAAAGAGAGAGAGAGGGAGGGGCAGAGGGTGAGGGAGAGAGAGAATCTTAAGCAGGCTCCATGCCCAGCTTGGAGCTCAATGCAGGGCTCGATCTCATGACCCTGAAATCATGACCTGAGCTGAAAATGCATCAGACGCCTAACCAACTGAGCCACCCAGGTGCTCCTTTGAAGCTAATTTCTAAGTATACCTTTTTTAAAAAAGCAAATAGAAAATCTATTCCCAAGCCAATGACAAATGGATACATACACCGTGACTCAAAGAGGTAAGTTCAGACTTTGTAAGAAAGGAGCAGTTTGAGGGGCGCCTATGTGGCTCAGTCAATTGAGTGGCTGCCTTTGGCTGGGGCCCTGTTCTCAGGGTCCTAGGATAAAGTCCCAGGTCGGGCTCCCCGCTCAATGGGGAGTCTGCTTCTCCCTCTCCCCCTGCCCAGCTCGTGCTCTCTCTCTCAAATAAATAAAATATTTTTTAAAAAAATAAAGAAGTGGTTTGAAACACATAGAGAAATGAGGAATTTTATTAAATCAGTTTAACTACCTCATTTTTCAAATGAGACTAAGACTTAGAATTATAACACAGTGAGTGCAGTGGTACCCAAATCTTGCCACGAGGACTATCAGAACTTTGATAAAAATATCTCCAATTCCAGAAAACTAGGAACTATTGCCAACCACTCTTTCTCGGGAAGAACCATCTTTTATTCTGTGACTGTCTTATTTTTTTAAATGTTCCTCCCCCCCCCCTTTTTAAATTTATTTATTCATTTGAGAGAGAGCTGGGAGCCTGATATGGGGCTCAATCCCAGGACCTGGAGATCTTGACCTGAGCCAAAGGCAGAGGCTTAACCATCTGAGCCACCCAGGCACCCCCAATGAAAGGATGCTAAGAGTAATTTTTTTTAAAAATCTCATGTTTTCTTTTTCTTCCTTTAAGTATGTTTATTTTTAGTAATCTCTACACCCAACATGGGGCTCCAACTCACGACTGTGAAATCAAGAGTCAGTATGATCCTCTGACTGAGCCAGGCCGGCACTCCTCTTCATGGTTTCTTGATAGAAAAAAGTTTGTGGGGGCGCTTGGGTGGTTCAGTCGGTTGGGCGTCTGCCTTCAGCTCTGGTTGTGATCCCAGGACCCTGGGATTGAGCCTCACGTTTGGGGCTCCTTGCTCGGCGGGGAGCCTGCTTCTCCCTCTCCCTCTGCCCCTCCCCCCTGCTTGTGCGCTTTCTCTCTCTGTCAAATAAATAAATAAAATCTTAAAAAAAAAAAAAAAAGGAAAAAGTTTTTCAGATCTACCTAGTTCCCAAAATCCAAGTCTGGAATCTCTAGTTAAGAACAAAGTATGACAGGGTTCCTGGCTGGCTCAGTGGGTTGAGCATGTGACTCTAATCTCAGGGTCTTGACTTCAAGCCCCACCTTGGGCACAGAGCTTACTTTAAAAAAAAAGAATGACTTCACCCAGTAAAAAATAGGAAAAAAAAAAACCCCCACAGAAACAGACAAGAAAAGAAGAACCACAAAGAAAAAAATATGTCTATCCTTACTAAAAATGCAAATTAAAACAATATGCTGTTTTTGTCAGGAGTGCAGTGAAATTGGCACTTATACACAGTAATGGGAATGTGAAATAATACCATATATTTGAGAGTCAATTTATCAATATGTTTTTCCTTCTTTTTTTTTTTTAAAGATTTAGTTATTTACTTATTAGAGAGAGAGAGCATGAGAGGGGGGAAGGGCAGAGGGAGAAGCAGACTCCTTGCCGAGCAAGGAGCCCGATGTGGGACTCGATCCCGGGACTCCAGGATCATGACCTGAGCCGAAGGCAGTCGCTTAACCAACTAAGCCACCCAGGCGCCCTGTTTTTCCTTAATGAAGCACTTTTATAGCCTATATACACCCCCACACACAAACTTTAGAATATATAAAATTTAATTCTTCCAAAATATCCTTTAACTTTTCACTAATTCAGATATAACATTTATAATTAGTATATAATTTTTTAATTTTTTTTATTTTAACGAGGCTCCATGCCCAACGTGGGGATGGAGTATTCACTGAGTATTTACTATGTGCCAGACACCATACTAAGTGTTTTACATATGTTAACTCTTTTTTTCTCTTTTTTTTTTTTTTTTAAGATTTTTATTTATTTATTTGACAGAGAGACAGCGAGAGAGGGAACACAAGCAAGGGGAGTGTGAGAGGGAGAAGCAGGCTTCCTGCGGAGCGAGGAGCCTGATGCGGGGCTCAATCCCAGGACCCTGGGATCATGACCTGAGCCGAAGGCAGATGCTTAACGACTGAGCCACCCAGGCGCCCTTCTTTTTTTCTCTTTACAAATAAAAGTAAACTGCTCATTTTTGAACAAACCTCTGCCCCTTTCCTTATGCCATTATCCTTATAATATTAATATCCTTCATTGTTTCTATGAACAGTCCTATCTATGAAAGTCCTACTTATACTTAAAAGCTTAGCTTAAATGTATCAATTCCTAGAATCAGAGAAATTAAATTATTTGCCCAAGGCCATCCAGCTACCTCTTTGATGAATACAGTCTGAGTTAATGAAAAGACAATGACCTGGGACTTAGAAGACTTGAAATTGAATCCTGTCTCTGCAATTTACTATTTGGTTTTAGGAAAACCACTTAATGTTTTAGACATTTGTTGTCTCATTTGTATTCATTCATGTGATATACATTCAAGCATACTTTGAAAAATGATTTAAAGCTAATAATCATAATCCAATTCAAAATTTTGAGTTATTTTGGACCGCAGTGTTGTATGTTCTTCTGTACTTAGCTCAATTATTCCGTTGGGTTATATGGATAAGATTATTAATTATCCAGGGGCACCTGGTTGGCTCAGTCAGTTAAGCATCTGCTTCAGCTCAGGTCATGATCTCAGGTCCTGGGATTGGGCCCTGTGTTGGCCTCTCTGCTCAGTGGGGAGTCTGCTTCTTCCTTTCCCTCTGTGTGCTCTCTCTCTCTCTCAAATAAATAAAATCTTTAAAAAAAGATTATTAATTATCCATGTGATATTAAATTGGGAATGTAAAAACTTTCTTAAATTATAAAAATAATTTACTTTTGCTGCAGGAAATGGAAAATATGAAAACCAGAATTAAAAAAACCCAACAATCCTACATGGTTTAACTTTCCCAGTAAAATACTTCTCTTGGGGGCGCCTGGGTGGCTCAGTCGTTAAGCGTCTGCCTTCGGCTCAGGTCATGATCCCAGGGTCCTGGGATCGAGTCCCACATCGGGCTCCCTGCTCGGCGGGAAGCCTGCTTCTCCCTCTCCCACTCCCCCTGCTTGTGTTCTCGCTCTCGCTGTGTCTCTCTCTGTCAAATAAATAAATAAAAATCGTTAAAAATAAAATAAAATAAAATACTTCTCTTGTTCACTGTTGTAGACCAAGCATCTTAAAACAGTGCCAGGTACAAAGTAGATGTTCAATAAATAATTGCCAAATGACTTTATTTTTTAAGATTTTATTTACTTATTTGACAAAGAGACAGAGAGAGCACAAGCAGGGGGAGAGGCAGAGGGAGAAACAGGCTCCCTGCTGGGCAGGGAGCCAAACCAGAGCCAAAGGCAGACGCTTAATTTTTGGGGGGCCCCTGGGTGGCTCAGTCAGTTAAGCATCTGCCTTTGGCTCAGGTCATGATCCCAAGGTCCTGGGATTGAGTCCTGTATGGGCTCCTTGCTCAGCAGGGAGTCTGCTCCTCCCTCTACCCTTCCCCACTGCTCATGATCTCTCTCTCTCTCAAATAAATAAATAAAATCTTAAAAAAAAAAAAGAAGAAGAAGAAGAAGTTTGGGGCACCTGACTGGCCAAGTCAGAAAAGCATGTGACTCCTGATATTGGGGTTATGAGTTCAAGCCCCACATTGGGTGTAGAGATTAAATAAAAATTAAATAAAATTAAATAAATAAACAAATAAGTTAGCTCATGCTGTACTGTTGACTAGGACTGTGAGCTCTGCAGTCCAACCACCTGCGTTTGAATCCTGTTCTCCCTACACATACCAACTACAATTTTGGGCAAGTCACTTAATTTCACTTGGACTCAGTTTCCCCATACATAAAAGAGAAATGACAATAATACCCACCTCATCCAGTTGTGAGAATTACATGAGTTAGCCCACAAAACTATCACAGGCTTTTTTTCCCTGATTATAAGTAACATGTTGATTGTGGAAATTATATAATAGCACAAATACCAGGCTGTGAATTTTATGAGGGCAGGGTCCAAAGCTATCTCAGTAACTACGGTATGCCTAGTTCCTAGCATAGTCCTTATCATATAGTAGGTGCTCAGTATTTACTGAATGTTGTTAAATAAAGAATATAAATGTTATCCATAATCCCACCACTCAGATATAACCATTATTAATCTGAAATTTATAGTTCCAATTTTTACCTATGCATATATCACTTTGGAAAAAAATTATATGATATTGTTTTGTAAAAACCTTTTCTTTTTACTTAGTATATGTGATGGTAAATTTTATGACTCAACATGACTGGTCCACAGGACCAGACATTTGGCCAAATATTATTCTGGGTGTGTTGGTGAGGGTGTTTGGGTGAGATTAACATTTGAATCAATAGACTGAGTAAAGCAGATTGCCTCCCCTATTATGGGTGGGCCTCGTCCAATCAATTGAAGACCTGAATAGAACAGAACAAAAGGCTGAGCAAGATAGAATTCCTCCTGTGTGACTGCCTGAGCCAGGACACCAGTCTCTTCCTGCCTTAGGGCTCTAACTGAAAAATTGGCTCTTCCTGGATTTTGAGCCTGCCGGCTTCCGGATTAGAATTTATACCATTGGCTCCTGGGTCTTCAGCTTGTCAATTACAGATCTTGAGACTTCTCAGCCTCCAGAATTGCATGAGCCAATTCCTTATTTTATATATTATTTTGTATATATCTGGCATTGGTTATGTTTCTCTGGAGAACCTTGACTAATACAGTGTATTACACCATAAACAATTTCCCAAGTTATTCAATATTCTACATTATAATGTTTGCAGTTGTATTCCATTTCATCAGTATCTACTATTGTAAGAAATTTAGATTCTTTTCATTTTTTGTATTATAAATAATGCTTAAGTGTATATACCTTCGATAGATATTTATGTATATCCCTGATTATTTCCTTAGAATAATTCCATAAGTGAAATTACTGGGTCAAAGAGTGTAAGAAAAAATGTAAAAGCTGGGGCACTAGGGTGGCTCAGTCAGTTTAGCGACTGATTCTTGATTTCAGGGTTGTGGGATCAAGCCCCATGACAAACCCCACAGGCAAGCCCCTCCCCCCGCCCCCTCAGCTTTCACACTTAGCAGGGAGTCAGCTTTGGGATTCTCACCCTCTCCCTCTGCCCCTCCTCCCCCCCTAAAATAAATAAATCTTTAAAAAAATGTAAAAGCTTTTAAAACATGTTGCCAAATAGCTCTCCAAAATGGTTGCAGCCACTTGTATCCCACCAACAAGTCCACAAAGGTACTTGGTTTTCTGCACCTTCATTAACACTGGATGAATTTTTTTAATCTACCAAATTTCATTTTTAAGATAGCTATTTTTTTTTAAATTTGCATTTTGTTATTTACAGTGAGATTCAACATTATGCTTACTGGCAATTCGTTTATGTCCTTTGTTGATTTTTCTGTTGGGGTGTTTTTTCTAGCTTAGTGATTCTTAGGATCTCTTACTATATTAAGGACATCAATTCTTTGTAGTATTCACTGTTATATTTTTCTCAGTCTCATAGTTTTAACAGTTAAATGATTACTTCATCTTGAATTTATCTTAGTATATGTAAATTGAAAACTGTTATAGCCATTCAATAAATGCTAATTTAGTTTATTTTTTATTTTTTTTATTTTTTAAGATTTTTAAATTTTTTGACAGAGAGAGACAGCGAGAGAGGGAACACAAGCAGGGGGAGTGGGAGAGGGAGAAGCAGGCTTCCTGCGGAGCAGGGAGCCCGACGTGGGGCTCGATCCCAGGACCCTGGGATCATGACCTGAGCCGAAGGCAGACGCTTA